>NC_137933.1:18287295-18577295 GCF_963969265.1 Rhamphochromis sp. 'chilingali'
CTTTCCTCCTGAGCCCCCCGGTCATCTGCGGGCCAAGGTGGTCGCACTGCTGGTGTTTACGGTGCTGCAGTTGCCAGATTGGCAATCCAGAAAGTCAAAACTTAGTCGGAGAAAGGTTTCAATAAGAGATACTTTATAATGGCTCAGCCAGATATGAACTCCAGGTACCACCATCATACAGACGCGCTTAAACATGCCCTAACACATACAAAAGCACACAGACACACACATACATGAAAGGCTTTACTTGGTGGTTTGTAAATGGGAGCAGGCAGGTGCTCACTCACGCACACTGAATAACACTTTTGTGCTTCGTCTCAATCTCCTCGTAAATTGCAGCAGCGCTCCAGACTCATTTGCTGCACGTTTGCTCGTGTTTTGATGCAAAGTCTGATTTGTTTGCCTTACGGTATCTTTTTTTTTGTGACACTTCTCTGATCGTGTGTTTTTCTGAGCTGCCGGCTCGCTCATGTCCCAGCATATAAAAAATAGGTCTGGTTGTCAGTTACGTCCCCAGCAGAGACTTGGGAAGCTCTGTGCCGTGTGATAATGGCAGCATCCTTGTGTGGATGTTTGTCATGCCAGAAAAGCAAAAATAAGACTATTTTAAACTCTTATCAACCCCCCCGACGGTCCTGCAGTGAGTGGATTTTGGTGAGTAAGTACTTTAGGTGGGTAAAAGTGTGTGCAGTGCTGCGTCTTGCACAGATTAAAGGCAAGTTTTTTTACACTCTATATCCAGCAGCTTAAAAGTCCATTCATTCATTCATTCATTCATTCATTTTTTTAAGGATAACTCTGACTGAACCAGCTTTCAGTTTACAGCCTGAGAGGAAGCAGGTCACATGTTAAAATAGACCTAATTTATTACCAGGTCCATTTAAAGGAGTGTTCGAACACGTTTCTGGGTGATTTACATAAAGGCACACTAAAGTAACTTTTTGATTTTTAGGCTAAGTATTAAAAAAAGGGACATAATCAGGCAGAAGCATGTGGCAACACTGTTTTTATGGGCTTGCAATTTGTGATTTATTCCCCGGTAAATACAATGTTCTCCTTAATTGTGAGCATAAAGCAATCTTGAGTCCGTTTGACTCGACACGCCAGAATGTGTCAACAGATGCAATTAAATCCCATAAAGAGAAATAACTTCTTATTGGAAATGACTCATAAATAAATTGCAAACTGGGATGAACCATGAGCCGAAAATACACGTACATTTTTCCACACGCACACACAAGTTGTTGCCCGGTCTCCCTGTATGTCTTTATTGTTTTGTTTTTGTGTTGTGGTTATTGTGGTATCTCTGACACTGCCATCAGACTCCATCCTGGAACATCAAAGTGTGCTGGTGCTCTTTGTCATGTAATATCCCACAGTGAAGGCGTAGTTTTCTGTTGACTGCACTGACTGTGCCACCCTAAAAGTCATTGACTTTCATTGTGTGTCTTTTGCTCTGGGATGAGCCGAGCGCACAGCACCAGTGACTCATCCTCTCTAGATGGAGAGTGGCCTTTTCTGCAGCCTATCAGATGTCACCGGGGCTCCTCTGTTGTGGTCACACAGCCGTTCACAGAAGATGAATCACATTAATAAAAGCCATCTTTGCATAGCTCTGCAGCTCAGCTGAGGTCAGCTGGTGGCATTTGAAGCTTTTTGAAACCTGAAAAAGTGGCGAGCTTCAAACAAAGTCGCCGATGTTGATGCGTTACGCCGCACATTGAGGGATGCGTCTCGAGTGTTGTGCATTTACTGAATCAACATGCCTCTGCTTATTCCGAGCGCGTGTGAAAGAGAGCCGCAGCTTTTTGGTCTATTGTCTGCTTTTAAAAGAGTCTCTGACTACAAAGGCTCGTCTTATTCCTCATCCTGCTGAGTGATCCTTTTCCTCAATGATGCGTCTGTGAATGCAAATATGCTTAGAAAGAAGTGGAGGCTTGTTGACTTTGTTGGTTTTGCAGTTTTGAATGGTTTGAAGGCCGCGCATCAGTATTTAAATTATTATGAGAGGATTTTTTTTCTTCTTGTCTGTCTGAGCCGCTCAACCTTTCCTGACCTTGATATTAAATAACGTCTAATTTGTAGAAAAATCCTGTGGTTGCAGTAGCTCAGGGTATGAGCTCAGTGGCAGTGGATTACTCACAGGTGAATGTGAGTGTATGTGAGCAAATCTGCCACTGGAGCTGTTTTTCCTTTATGTTTTGATATATCTGGATTAGCAATCACTTGGTGGGCAGTAGCTGGCGGGAGCATGCGGCACAGGTCAGTTTCGACAGGCTGTGCTGATCTCACAGATTCATATTTGAATAAAAAAATGTCTCCCTCTGGTGGAGAAGCAACCAATCAGCATCTTGTTATCAGTTTACTACGTCTTCAACTTGTTGACCATGTACTTTTTTATGTATTACTGTAACAGCAGTATTGATTTACTGTCTTAGATGTGAACCCGATGCCTCATCTGCTTTTTTGCTATCACAATATCTCTGTTACTCCCTGACACAATCAGATGCACAGAGATGTAGGGAAAGGGAGACAACACGAGGGAGTGGAAGGAAAATGATTTTGTTTGGTTTCGCGTGAAGTGCCAGAGGCTCCGACCTCAAGTGTAACTCATCACTCTGTTAGCTACCCCTGTCACAGTTAACCAGATCATCCTACATTAAAGAAAATGAGAAGAACAGCAATTATGGAAGAAATGAGGGAAATGGGATCAAATTTAAAAGCCTTTTAGACATGGAGAAAGGCTCAGCTACGTAGGAATTCAACTGAGGGGCTTTTGTGATATAATAGCCAATATATCTGGATGATAGCTGCGGACCTTCGAGCTTTCAAACATGAAATGTTCATATATCAGTTTATTTACCATGCGAGCAGGCGAGGGAGGCATCTGTGCAGTTTGATGGGTGGCATGCTGTAATGGCTTGTAGTGCCTCCAAATGACGCACATGATACATTGAAAACTACACTTTTTTGTTTTACATTAGCTAACTTTTTTTTCCCGTTCTTTTCCATTTGGCAGAATTTCACTCAAACTCTCATTCCCCAATTTTACATTTGAAGTTTATATATCGATGCAGTCTTTCACCCGAGCGTAAGCATTTGGCTACCCTTTCAGTAGCCCTGCGCCAGTCTGTCGCAGGGCTAACACACAAGGACAGACAACCATTCATACTCACATTCACTCGCACATTCACACCTAGTGGCAATTTGGATTATCCAATTAACCTATCCCCACAAGCTGCATGTCTTTGGGCGGTGGGAGGAAGCCGGAGTACCCGGAGGGAACCCACGCAAACACGGGGAGAACATGCAAACTCTGCACAGAAAGACCCTGGCCTGATGGTGGAATTGAACTCAGGACCTTCTTGCTGTGCGACAACAGTGCTAACCACCGTGCCACCGTGCTGCTTTTTATCTCTCACGTAATATTTTCCATAGCTGGTCAAACAAAGTTTTTTGCCCGTCTTACTTTTGCTGTGTGGTTGTGAGGCAGCATTTACACGTATATCAAGCTGCTGTAGTTACTTAAGAAGAGCAGACATTCATTAAAAGTCACTCCACAGTGATTTCAATCATGCTGCTTCAGCATCTCCTCCTCCCATCACCAGAAATGCAAACATGACTGGGAGGGTCACTGACAGCCAGAATACACACGGGCAGGACGGGCACGTTGTCTCATCCTCGGCTTTGTTTTTAACAGACAGAAACAAACCCTCTAAAGTTTCTATTAAAATGCTTTTATATGAAAATAGGCAATTAGAACATTTAAAGAAATATCATCCACACTGCACATCTATTAGTGCATTTTTATTTAGGCAGGATGGAAATAAAAGATTTGCAGCTCCACTGCAGAATACCGCATGTTTTGAATCGCCTGTGGGTTGGAGGATTTGACCTTTCATTAACCTAACCAACTATTGTGTTGTTATTTGCTTACTCATTTATCAGCTGTGCTGGGCCACGCAGCATCAACACTAACAACGTGGCTGAAGGGTGTTTCCCGCTGTCTTCTTTACTTCTTACATTTTCATTTACCTACAGTTACAAATGCCGTTCGATTTGCAGATGGCTGATATTGGCTTGCTTATGTGTTGGTAAGGCTCTAATTTTGCCTTAAACTAACCAAACAGCGGACATGAAAAGTCTAAAATGAAACTCCAGTTTTGTAAGATAGCCAGCTGGTTGCTGTCTTTGTCGTCCTGGGATTTTGCTTGTGGATTTCTCTCTTGCTCTGAAGCAGATGTGAGTGTTGACGGTTGAACCTCGATCTGCCACCAAGTCAAACCTTTTGCCCTCCTTTATTGATGAAACCATCGATCTCAGCAGTTTTAAACAGGCCCAAATATTAAAAGATGTACCTTCTTTTCATCCTCCGCATCACTTTCCTTCCATCTTTCCAGTTTTTCGCTCTCCTTATTATTTCTGTCCTCAGGCTTACCCAGAAGCCTGGCCGTCGGACAAGGGCTTCATGTGAGAGGCTCTGCTTCCCACTCACCATCTTCAATGAAAAATAACATGTCAGGCAGCTTTTGTGTCGGTGCTGTGAACTAGCAGAATTTGTGATCAGCTTTATTATTCAAGCCTTTTAAGTTCACTTTAATGTACCTATGATGAGAGATTTATATCCCAGGGAACAGAGGGAGAAGAAAGCAGCGAGAGAGATAAAACAGTGACAAATTTGTTTACTCCACAGATATTCATTACGTGCTTTGACAGGTGGGATTCATTAACTCCATAATCTAACGTGGTAAACCCCCCCTCCCCGAAGCATGCACTATAATCCCCGTGGGACCCTTCATAACTCTGCCTGCTCTGCCTCACACACCTGAGGCAGTAAAAATCTCAAACTGTACTCTGTGAGCACATATTTCTTTCCGTTTCTCTGACGGTCTGCATGCGTGTCTGTTTCACACACACACACACACACACACACACACACACACACACACACACACACACACACACACACACACACACACACACACACACATGCATGCACAAACACACATGCATGCACAAACACACCTTACACTCCAACAGCTGCTGCTCTTGTCTGTGCCGTTTTTGTGTGTCTTTTTTACACGCTCTCTCCCTGTTTTTCATGTTGCTCTCTGACCAGAGCACTTGCTGTGTAGGAGGCGCGGCTTTCTTTTTCTCATTCACACACAAACACACATCTTTGAGTCTCGAGATCACAGAAGGCCTGTGATCACGCTCTTTTCCTGGTGACTCGGTGTTTAGTGCTGCCTCTTGAGATGGTGCGCCTGTAGGCATGCCAGATCCCTCTCTGTCCGCCCTGCAGTCGCCCTCACCAGGGGGGCCTTCGGTCAATCTTTCTGCATCGGTGCGTATTATGCAGCATTGGACAGTCTAAGCTCACTCTCAGACTCTTGGCCCCCCCCTCTAGGTAGCTCCAGGCGTTCGCCCTTACTTTTGCCTCACAACTCATGACAAGCACATGATGTGAGAAAGGCCGTGGCTCAGGTATAAGCCGAGACAAAGGGATAAAGGCCAGCTTACTGCCCTTGTGAACCATGCCCTATTGTGCTAGGATTATTCCGTCTTGTAGGGAAAACGCAGAGGCGTTCTCACATCACGTTCAGGAAATCTTACGCTCACGTGCGACTTTTTACGTGTTCAGCCAGGAAAGAAGAAACAAAGAGTCAAACATGGTTTTAATTGGTCTTGGAATATACGTGCCTTTTGTGTGCAAGTTGGATAGATGCAATTTCCTTTTTCACAGAGGAATTGAATTAAATGAATTGAATCGCTTCACTGGTTAAACACTGCGTATGTACGGAAGCTCCACTCACATTATGTATCACAGCAGTCCCCACTTCAGTGTGTTCCAGTCTCTTTCTTTGCCATTTTTCTTTGTCAGCTCAACTTTTGATTAGAGAACAAATTGCTTCCCTGCACGTACTCCCCTCGCTCTTTCTGGAAAGACGCGGGGAGCTGCAGCCCCTGCTGGGAGCCCTAGAGACTCGTCTTCCTTTCTGTTTCTCTTGATTTGGTATTAATGGAAGCAGAAGTTCTACAAGAGTATTGTACTGTGTATGTAGCTCTGTTCATGCCAGAGCAGTTTTAGCCATTATTAGAAGCTCTGTTGGAGGATTTTTAGGCTTTTCCTTTTGAATATCCTGCTCTTGTTGGCTTTAACCCTTTTCTATATATTTGACATCCTCCTTAATGATGAGTTCTGACACCTCAGTATATGTCAATAAAGGCGTGACGATGACTGTTGCATAGCAGGTATCTTTCACATCTTTTACTCCTAGTGTAGAGTTCAAATTAAAGGTGCTGAAATATGAAGTTTTGAATTTTTTCTTTCTCCTGTTGTCTATCTCAGAGTCCTTCGAGGCCTTGTTGTGGCAGGCGGAGAATTACACCACCACCCTCTTCCAGGATTTGTACCACAGCATGGCTGATCAGGCTGCGGGTCCCGTGCGGGAACTCTTCACTGACATCAGCCTCTTCCTGCTGGGCTCTGAGTTCAGCGTCGATGAGTTAGTGCAGCGCTTCTTTGACGCGCTCTTCCCTCTGGTCTACGATCACCTCATCAGCCCGAGCCTCAGCGGCGTATCGCTGGGCCACGCCGAGTGCGTGAGGTCATTAAGCCGCAGCGTCAGACCGTTTGGCGGAGTGCCCGGTCACCTGGCCGATCAGATTGCTCGCTCCGGGGTCTCTGGGAAGCTTCTTCTTCAGGCGCTGCACCTGGGAATCGAAGTCATCAATACCACGGACCACTTACAGCTAAGCCGCGAGTGCAGACGGGCCCTGCTTAAGATGCACTACTGCCCTCATTGCCAGGTACGGATGGACCTCTCTGAAGCAAGCGTATCGATCTGAATTAATGAAACTTCTTTTATCGTCAGCACTGATCGCTCTGTAATTTTTGCTCCACAGGGCTTAACCCAGTCCAAGCCCTGCATGGGCTACTGCATCAACGTGATGCGAGGGTGTTTGGCGAGCATGGCAGAGATTGACATCCACTGGAGGGAGTTTGTACGCTCGCTGGAGGGCCTGTCAGCAAGGATGCATGGACCTCAGGATTTGGAGCAAGTGCTTCTGGGAATTCACAGGCTCGTTCGTGATGCTGTCAGGCATGCTCAGGAAAATGGACCGCGGCTCTCGGCACAGGTTTAGATCATGACGAATGATTTAATGTTGTTTGAGATGAGTAGAGTTCAAACTGTGCTGAGGTTCTGCAGGAGGTAAAACTGGTGTCCACTGTAGATCTGTTAATGTCTGAGATTAAGAGGAGATTAATAAGGAATTTGAAAAAGTCTTGAAGGTATTATTTAGGTTTAATAGGATAAATTACCTTTAATAAATTAAATAACTCCTCACAGGTACATCAGTGTTTGTTTGGTCAGAAATTGCAAATCCTTCAATATTATGAGAACATCTTTAGAGGCACTTTTTTTCTTTTGACGTGTAGCTCAATTCAGGCAGCTTTTGCTGGGAACTGGAAGCCCCGGGGTGCTTGCTTCTGAGCACATCAACTTTGCAGAACTAATTGAGGCACCACAGCTCCATCTAGTGGTCAACTAAAGCTGCTGCTGCTCAACAACCCTGCACATACAGTAGATTCAAAAATTGGACATGATAGGCTTGGCTGCACTAATGGCTTCAGTATAAACATGTGCCACTCACCTCTATAAATTAAGGCCAATTTGTTATGCACCAGAACAGTTTAACGAGCGAATTCTTTAAATGCTTGTTTCTCCCTCAGTGTTTAGAGTGTTTAATTTCTGTCTGTTTCATCGGGTTATAGGTTTACAAACTGTGCGGCCCACCAAGCAGGAAGCCTGCTCAGTCGGTCAGCATCCAGCACAGCAGCAGCAGAGAATCCATCCCTCTTAAAGCGTCTGTCAGAGCGCCGGGAGGCTCACTCGCTAACAGGAGAAAGTAAGTGGGAGGAAGATGTCAGATATGTGGAGAAATGGTGCCATTCTACTTCTTCTTCGTCTTTTTTAAATGGTTTTTATGCACAATTAAAATGCACAACGCTTTATTGAACAAGTTAATTAGCTGCGCACTTCCATGTGGCTGCTGCTTTTGCAGGGATTTTCTAAGCAGTCTGCGTCTGTACCTCACTTACTACGGCGGCCTGGCTGATCAGCTGTGTGCGAGCGACCTCGCATCCAATGACGCGCTGTCCTGCTGGAACGGAACAGAAATCGTTAAAAGGTTTGTTTTAAAGATGTAAATGATGCATACAGACGGGGTGACACATTAGATAAGATGTTTTTTTTGTAAGCCTCTGAAATTAATTTAGAGGGATCAAGGGTGTTTTTGGAGAGATAATCATCAAAATTTGATGTGATATTCAGGTGTTTCTTTTAATTTGTCTCCCATCTGTAGTTTATTTAGCCAGCGGGCATGCTGTCAGAATCCGTCACTGATAATTTTATCGTTTAATTTCTGACATCATGCTGATGGAGACACGCCAACACTCAGTGATACAAAAGGATTCATCAAATTCATATTAGAAATGGTACTGCAGGTATTTTCAAATGCCTAAAAGATGCATGTGAATTGAAAAACAGTTTTGTTTTTGGTTGATAGGCTTACTTAAAGAAAACTGCTAACAGCAGTTTGGAAGGAAGTGACACTTTTTGATGTGATGTTTTAGCTTCACTCTGCAGATTCATGCACGTGCACGGTTTGACTCGAGGAGGCTGCTTTGACATTCGTCTGCTAGAAGTTTCTTTGCAATCTTCTTGCTAGTATGTTAGTCTCACCCAGCTGAGACCAACATACCTACATGCAGGCGCTATCTGTGATGTCTCAGCTAAACTTGAAGCCACACGTGCAATCTAACATGACACCCTGGGTGGAGAATTCTGCCTGCAAGGAAGACTAACTGTTAAATGAACTGACAAGAATAAAACAATAATGTAGTTCAAAGATTTGGTTGCTTTAAAAAAAAAAAAACCCTTTAAGGTTGTCTTCTTGTGCATCTCTTTACTGCTCTCTTTAAATTTGTCCTTTTATGACTTTATGACACTTACAAGTCTGGATTTCAGCATGGACTTCAAACGTTTACAGAGACCAAACATTGATCTCTTTCAAACTGTCATATTTCAAACTTTCAAACTTTCATATGAACAGTTGTTCTCACTGATGACAGCTGGGCCTCTAGCTACAACACAGAGCCCAAACATTAGTCTACGGTTGAAGAATCTGCAGTGTCTGAGCCCAAAAGCGATCCACGAGTTCAGTGGCGGCTGTGGCTCAGGAGGTAGAGCGGGTCGCCCACCAACTGGAAGGTCGGTAGATCCCTGCAGTCTGCCTGTCACCGTATCTGAGTTTCCCCCGGTGCGAGTGTGTGTGTGCAAATGTTAGACCAAGCGCTGAGACACAGGAAAAAGTGCTTGTATGAATGTGTGTGTGATTGCTCAGTATACCCGTCCCTTTACTTGCTCTTCCAGAAACTTTCCCAAAATTCAGATTGAAGAGTCACTGTTTTGAGAGACTGGAGGGAATTTTGTGTGCATCAAAGAGGCTCGAGTGTAAAAGGACTGAAGCGGACTTTGAGGTAATGATTTGAAAATATCAGCTGTGGATGGAAAGATAAACTTATCTCCCCGATTGATTTAAATTTGCCCAAATAAGGTTCTTAAACTGTTTAAAACGACGGATGCAATATTGTTGAAACATGAAGTATAATCCCATTTTACATGAAGTCAAAGGTTTCCTTCTTTCCTGTCATGAATAGGCTGTTTGTGCACCATCTGACCCTGCTCGTATATATTGCCCCCTACAAACACCATGACACCACTGTAGAATTAATCTATTAGCTGTTACTGCCCGCACACATAGATCTTGGATATGAATGGTTGTGAGCTGGAGCAGACAACCTGGCCTCTTTCACGGTATCCGTCAGTGGCCTTGTCTCCATTACATCACAGCTCTCGATCTTACCCGTGCTGTCATCACTCAAGGACCCCTTCATATATTCTCAGTCTGCGGTTGTTCCTCTTAGCTGTCAGCTGCTGTCAGGGCTGCTGAAACGACAGGTGGGCCTGTATTTCAAGCCACAGTGAGGTTGGAGTTGCCAGTTCAGGTTAGACGGTCTATTGTAAAGGATGACAGCTGTGTTGAGATTGTTTCGCGGCGCCGTGTGAAGGTAAGAGGGAAGGAGCGGGGGAAAAGGACGTTCGCAGCAAACGGAGAGATTCAGAGTTCTTAAGAAAGTAGCTCAGTGCTGCTTATCAGAAGTGGCATTACTATGGAGACGGAGTATCAAGGTTAAGTTTCATTCTGCTGTCGACAATTTACTCTTTTCATCTTCTGCTATTTTTTGCCTTAACACCTCGGGTTTCCATCGCAATGGAGTGCAGAATAGAGATGTTTCTTAAGTGCCGGAGAAAGAGGCAGGCCAGCAGGCTGCAGCCTGTCTATCATGTCTGGCAGCAGCCGCTGGGAAATGCTTATGGTCTGTGGGCGTTCCTCTGCAGTTTAACCCTCCTTTCTTTCTTCCACTTTCACGCTAACACGTATTGATAGGGAGTCCTTCACCTCAGGTTCACTCACAGCTTCACTTCATTTTGATTTTGCCATTACTGCAAAAGCAGAAGGATTGAGAGACATTAAGAATCGGGGGAGACCGGGCTCCGAGGAGACTATCGAGCGAAGTCCCTGCAGCTTAGCAGCCTTCCTGCAGATCTGCAATCTTGTGCTGCTTTCTATTAGCCTAGAACCATAGATGAGTGGCTGGGAGTCAACACAAGCTGAGACAAAAGCAATAAATAACCTCCTGCCTACGGGTCATAACCCAACATCCACTGAGAGAGAGGGGAATAAAACTCACTGCTGGCTGGTGGCTGATTTACAGAAGCTTATCGAGGCCTCTGAGACCTTAAACGATTAGTGCAGTTGGTGCGCGTGTGTGTGTGTTCGTGTGCGCGTGTTACGTGTCTGAAACTGTACGTTGGATTGTGCACGGATGCCTTTTATAACAGCTCTTTGTGTGTGCTGGCACAGATTGTTTTATGGTCTTAAAGGAGGACTAAGGCAACCAAAGCTTTGTCGTTTTTAATAAAAAGGTCTGAGCACAAAAAACATGACACAGGAGCCTGAGATTTAAGAGAGATTTAATGCATGTCCTCATCACGGTCCCTGGTAAACAAAGAGATAAAGAACAATCAGATAAGATCATAAAAGAAAAAACACAAGCCGCTTTTATCTCATGTCGATGATGTGGCCTTGCTTCAAGGGGGAATTAGTTCTCCCATTCTTTCTCTGTCTCCCGGTTTGTCGCTCATGCTGGGAGGGAAAGAAATCGCAAGAGGAATTAATCTGTGTTATAGATAATAAACAGATTTTTTCTCTTCTTCTTTTGGTGACAGCTAAGTTCACCTGTTATAACCCCACGGCGAGGCTCTGTGTGGAACAGAAGCAATGTGTTAGCCGTGGATGTGTAAATATGACAAGAATAAGAAAAACTTATTCAATTTACAATCCCTGCAGAGCAGTCAGCCTCGTAATTTGCTGCTTTGATCTGTAATAACATGTTCTCATGCAAGCTGTCTCTTAACTGGCGCTGAATGCTTTGTAGTCTTTATTGTCCAGGTTTAAAGCAGAATTTTGACCATTTTTCGGTCAGCTGCTGTTCAACCTCTTTAAATGTTAAGGTTTTATGCTTCAAGATATTATCATGACAAAAGTCCGGTCCTTAAAATGAGGTCATTACAACCTCAGATGAACTTGAACTGGATATATTATACTGTGTTGTTTTGTAAAAATTAAGCCCCAATGCAGAAGCAGCGTGTGAACATAATGCAAGAGTACAATGATTCCAACCACATCAGCAAATCTACAACAGGATCAGTTAAAGTAAAGAATCAGCGTGCTGCTGTGGTCAAAGTCTAGATCTCAATCTGATTTAAATGTTGAAGAGGAGAGCTGAGCCTCAATGCAAACCTGAACTTGAAGAGAATTTCAGAATTTCTTCATAACAATGTGAGAGACTGAAAACAGTTACTTCAGGTTGTTACTACAAAAGCTGGTTCTACAGGATCCTGAATCATGAGCTTTTCTCAGCTTCTGGATTTTGTAAATAGACGAATCCTTATGGAACACCCTCCACTCAGTTTGAGCACTAGTAGTGCTTTTTCATTCACGCACACACTTTCATACATTGCGTTTATCTAACATTTACATTAATTCGCACTCTGATGGGCACACTGGGGACAAATCTGGACTCAGCATCTTGTTCAAGGATACTTCGACACATGGACTGGTAGAAGGCCCGCTCTACCACCTGAGCCACAGCCACCTCTGAATAAAAAGAGCGTAGTATGTCATGTGTTGTTGTTCATCACAGCTTTAATGACCTAACATTAATATAGCCTGGATAATCTTTTAAAATGTCCTGATATGTAAAACCTCAGAGCTGACAGGGGTGTACTTTCTTTTACTATGCCTGTATTTATAAGGCTCTTTTCTTTTCTTTTCTTTTCTTTTCTTTTCTTTTCTTTTCTTTTCTTTTCTTTTCTTTTCTTTTCTTTTAAGTCCTGTTTTCAAGCACTAGTCCTCAGCTGGTGCTCTTTTACCTCCATTTATTTGAGGCAAATGTTAAGATATCTGCTGTTCCATTAACCACCGCAGAGGCAGTTTAAGGATTTTAAGTGGTTTCACAACCATGTAAAATGCAGAGTTTGAACTTATTAATGTTAATTTCAAAGCTGATCGTGGTCAGTACTGAGTACTCGTGTAATAAAGTAGTATTGACTGCTCAGTACTCATCAGCCTGTTGATTGGCATCATGGCTCAGGCGCTCCCATCGCTATGTAGTAAATACTTTCCCATTCTTACAATTCCTACCAGCGGATGAAAACAACCAGCTGTTATAGCAGTGCTAGAAAGCCTCAACAAGTACCAGAGTGTGATATTTTATTCATGATTACCTCCTCCGGCGTAGGCTCGCTTTAATTCCTCCCCACCTGCAGTCTTTCTCACTGCTGCCAACACACACCAGGTGTTTAGCTGCGTGTTTATATTTTCAAAGTGCTTTTTTCTAATTGAGTACAACATTTTTTTTATTTTTTTTTTGGTATTTTTACGGTAATAAGGCAACTGACCTTGCATGCTGTTGGAGTTTAACATGTAGTGATGAGTACAGCGGGATGAATGCCACAGTGTGTAACAAAAAGATGCTTGAAGACAGGCGGGCAGATTTCAGCGTGGCCTTTCATTTAATAGGGCACCTTTTATGCTGGAGTGGCTGTCTGAGTGCTAACCTTTGACCTTTGCCGTGTCTTTGCTGCCCGGTTAATCCTGAAGAGGTTAATCACATGGTAATAAGAGCCCTGGAGTTGTAGCCCTGGAGTCTTCAATGTGTGCTCTGTGAGCAGAGGAACCGACTGATTCTTTATGTGAAGGTCCTCGCTGCTCACTTCAGTTTTCCTCCTTTATCGTTTGCTTATAATTTTGGCTCATTTTCACATCTATTTCCCAACTAGATGTGAAGCTCAGGTGATTTTTGCCCTGGCTTAGATGAAATGAAAGCATTTAAGCTCTGCTAATGGGAATCCACTGAAGAAGCATCAAGAGCTTAGTTTATCCCAGCCTGCTCAGGGAACGCAGCTCATTTGAGGATTGTCTCAGCCTCAGTGCAAAATTCCCATGAGGGGACAACATACGCCGAATATTAAAATATGGGAGCACTGTCCAACTTCTTCAGCAATGACTGCTGGTGACCCTTAATCCCATGCTGCATGTGTCTCTGAGCAATGCTTTTTCCCCTCCCTTTTATATCAGAATCAAAGTCGCGGTTATATCATAGAAATCACCAAGTGGAGCAAAATCTGATGGAATCATTTGATGTTTGTGTTAATCTCTAACATCTAACGAGCAGCCTCGCTGGAAACCTGCCGGCTGGTCTGCTGACTTAGCCTTTGGTGCCAGCGGCCAGGTTTCCAGGGGCTTCCTGTGCTCGCAGCAGATATCTGTGACTAAGACATCCTCTTACATTTGTTGTTTACAAAATCACCAAAATTAAAAAAACAGCTATTAAGCTATTTTTTATCACATCATGATTTTGAGACTTAATTTTTGGGAAATGCAATCTCTCCTTTCCTTCCACATGGACTGTATGATCAGTAGAACTTGGACTAAAGAAGTCAAATGGGAAACCAGAGAGCTCTGGGTACCCTTGACCTTTTCACCCCTCAGCTGTAAAAGGCTGATGGGGTATTGTTGTCACCCAGCCGGGTAGGTGGGGTGGAGACCCAAGTTTATTGATGTGTTAGCTCGAAAACAAGGCGATGTTGCAGGATTTTTGAAATTCATACCACGGGGGCATCTACTAAAAATCGCAAATGAATTTGAATCTCAGTTACCTCAACCTCAGGGTCAGAGGTCAAGTTTTCTGAAAATCTTGTGAATTCAATATCTCAAGAAGTACATCATCTAGGATTTCCATCTTGATGCTATAGGTGCAGCTACTTAAAAACTTGGCTGAGTTCAAATCCCAGTGACCTTGAGCTCAAGGTCAAAGGTCAGGTTTTCTGAAAATCTCAGGAACAAAATCACTCGGGAACAAGGTGATGTAGGATTTTGAAAGTCATAACACAGGTGCACCTGCTTAAGATCTCAGAAGACATTGAATTCCCAGGTCAAAGATCAATCAGCTAAATTTTCAAAGTTATACCATAGGCCCATCTACTAGGAGGTATTGTTTTATTATATTTTTTATTATAATTATACCCTAATGTTATCGAGATGCACTTAGAGAATCCACTTTTCACCATCTCTGACAAGCTACTTTCCAAAGTCTCAGTTAACTTAATTTAAATGTCTTTTATTAAAAGTTTTGAAACTGTTTTCCCTCATAAGTTCAGTACCAACTAAACTGTCTAAATATTTTGCTGTATAGCCTAGAAAACATGAAATGCTTCTCTATTGCTGCTTCAGGGTTGTGTCTGCTTTAGATGGCTTTGATCAATCGTGTGAATCAATTTCAAGAAAAAAAAAGAAAGCTGCAACTTCTGCCCATTTCCTCATGTTGTGTTTTGATAAAGTCGCAAGAGTAAATACTTGCAACTGTTATTTATTTTGCATAAAACAGGTCTGTGTCGAGCCCTCCAACAAAACACAAGATTTGAAAATAATTACCTTATGCCAAAGTCATTCTACATGTGCATGTATTAAAGAGCTCTCCAGCTGTGCAGCCTCAAATAAACATGATACCACAGCTGGCTCTTTGTTCAGTGCACACACTACGCCCGCTCTTCATCCATTAATAAACCTGCCGGCGAAGCAGTCGTGTCACATTCAGCTGTCACCACAGTTGTAAATCCAAACCTTTCAGCTTCAGGCCTGCTTTTTTTTTTTTTTAAAGGTAGTTCTGCCTCGCTTTGGCCAGTAGGTGGAGCTCCCACTTTGGGTTCCAGACCCATGCCAAAGAAAAGACCATGCCAGGTTGCTGATCACTCCTCTGCTCCTCAGTTCTGATGATGTATGCCGTAGAACGGCGGTTTTTATCCATGTTGTCTCTGACAGTGACAGACAGAAAACAAAATTTAAATGATAAACAGACACGCTGCAGAACATCGAGTCTCAGCGCCTCCTCCGTTCGTTTGCAGCGATGGACTGACCTAATTTTGAACAGGAAGGAATAACCTTTTAAACATGCGCTGTCAAATATATTATGCATAGCTGTCCTCTTAGTCACTTTCATGCAAGTAAGAGAACTGCTTCCCTTCAAACCTTGGATTAAAAAACAAAAAACCCCAAACATCCTGACTCACCAGTACCTCAGAAGCTACACAGCAAAATCTCCAGTATTAAATTAACACTGGAGAGTGTCTATATGGGTCCACACCTCTGAGTGTTAAATACAACACTGTTGAGTGTTAAATTAACACTTTTGACAGTGTTATATGTTTAAAAGTAACCTAGTCAGTTTTGAAGATTAACAATGGCTAACACTGAGCAGTGCTGATTTTCTAACACTGGAAAATAACTCAAAATGTTAGAAATATTCCAGTGTTAGAAAATCAGCACTGCTCAGTGTTAGCCATTGTTAATCTTCAAAACTGACTAGGTTACTTTTAAACATATAACACTGTCAAAAGTGTTAATTTAACACTCAACAGTGTTGTATTAACACTCAGAGGTGTGGACCCATATAGACACTCTCCAGTGTTAATTTAACACTGGAGATTTTGCTGTGTACCAACAGACTGTGAAGCTGTATTAGTGTCTTGTGTTAGGCTCAAATTTAGCAACAAACATGAATTCACATCTTACCCATCTTTCCCAAAGTTAAAACACGGGAGAAGGACGGAGATGGGCGGGCTTGATTGGACGGTTTTGATTAGGGCAGAGAGGGAGAGTGGGAGAAAGCTGAGAAGCAGAGGAAGAGGAGAGGGGACGTTCTTGAAAAGCTCCTCTGTGCGACAGCTGGCTGCTGCAGATAACCACAAAACCACTGGAGCACTTGAGGTCTGGGTGCTGCATGGCTAGAGTTCCACTCCAACATGACCTTATATCCTGCCTGGGTTTAGACGCGGGGGCTCGGTCAGAGTACCACATCCTGACGATTATCCCAAGTGACAGAATCAAGAACTCTGTCTGGCTGCCTAAATTGAGTTCATAAGTCCCTCTTGTATCCTTGTGAGTGTGTGTGTGTGTGTGTCTGCTTTACCCTCCCTGTTCTCGAATTATGCATGATTGCTCTGAACAGATAAATTTTTCAATCCAGCCTCCTGGAAAAGAGATTTCATTTATTTGTGCTCAGATATTATCAGTGATGTTGCTACAGTAACTGCCAGTGAGACCACCGCGCCAAAGAAACTGTAAATTTATAGTTGACTGGCGGCAGGTGGCGCATGTTGTATGTGCGCGCGTGTTTGCGTGTCCCTTTCATTTTTCAGCAACTCTGCTCCCATTTGCCTCTCATGCACTGATTCCCCCCTCCCCTGCCACCAGACGTTGGACGCCTGCCTCCAGCATCTGGAGCAGATTGCGGCCCTGCAGCATGCCAGGTAGCAGGACATTAACAGCCAAGGCCTCATTGTCCACTGATGAGCTGTCAGAGCGCACACCCTCAACCCTCGCGCGATCTCTCGGCCTCCTCCGCCCACCGTCGAGCAAACGCAGAGTCGGTCCCCGCGGAGCGCTCTTCCTCTTTAGCTCAGGTATAAATCACAGGCCGCTGAAAAACAGGGAACATAGAGTTGGTAGGAAAAAAAAGTGAAGTTAATGCTCGTAAAACAGGAGCAGCGGTGAGAGAAGCCCTGCCTTTGATCTATTTGTTTAGTCGTAAAAGAATGTTATAAAGAGCTGGAGAGGCTGACGGAGAAGTCCTGCCTCGTGATTTAATCGCAAGGACACAGCAATATTGTTTTGATAACAAAAGCTGTTATCACAGCTCATAGCGGGGAATAATTGTGAAAATCAGACCAGTAAACAATTTAATAGAGCTATTTCAGCAGTGGACATTGACAATAAACCTCCCGATATTTCTGTGTTTGTTTCATGTGCAGAGAGCTGTGTGTGTTTTTTATTCTGTCACTGAGATGGTCGTATTGTCGATTGAATGCATGACAAAAAAGCCTAATGGTGAGTTCGGCACTTTCAGCAGTGGCTCTGAGCATGTCTGCACAAGAATTAGACGTGTTTGCTGCCTTATCACGGGGGCCTCATTTCATATTTACTTCATGGCGGTTCGTGGACGATGTCCATGTTGAGTTTCTGCTCCAGAAGAGACTTAATTTTCTCTCTCGCAGGGTTGTGGCTGGAAACAAAAGACTCTCATATCTCTGTATCATTGTCTTGGTTTATCTCTGGGCTGCAGGCTTTTGACGGTGCATGTGCTACCTTCTGTTCCTTTGATTTCCTTCTCATTTGTTAACTAAACATGCATCCCATTTACTGCCACAAAGTGAAAAATGTAGTAGTCATTAAGTATTCATTACCTGTGCAATTTGTTTCTTCTTTATGCTCTTTTAGCTGGGAGAATATTCTGACTGCGTGGGTCGCTCTCATTTGCAATATTGACATTTTTAGAATGGAGCCCTTTTTTTTCTCCCCCCATTATTTTATTTATTTATTTTTTCAAAGTTACAGTCAGTAATTTAGCCTCATATCTTTCAGGTATTCTTCAAAAGGCAAATCCAGCTGTATCATTTCCTTATCATAGAAGTAAAAAAATAAATAAAATAACAGCAGGGCAGTCTTTGGAGGTCCTTTTTCTGCCTTTATCAGGGAGCTTGTACCCACAGAAGACTCAGCACCTCTTTATAAGCGGAAACCTCCCTCTTAGCTCCTGACCTAAGCTGAAAGCTGGGTGTGAATACGCTCTCATTAATCTCACCTCCTGCAGTAAAAGGTCTGAGTCTGGAGGCTACCTGAAAATTAATCTAAATAGCTCTTTCATTTCTCTGACGTAAACACAAATGTCTCCAGCAACAATGTGGCACACTGCGGGATGCCCTGAGACCAGACTTTGCTCTCTTATCATCGTCCCTGTAATGTTGTCCTGCAGTTTCTATGGAAACCAAGCCCGGCCTTATTAAAAAAAAAAAAAAAGTTTCACCTTCTCTGAGTCTGCCCTTTACCTGACAGCCAAGATAAACGAGCAGGGTCCTGGGAGGAAGGCAACACAAACATGCATCTCTGCTCAGTGGCCCGTGCTCATTGGCTCTCTGCTGGAAGCCCTTATTTACCTTAATGCTGGGAGGAGGTGAGAGTGGGGGAGGCTCGAGATGTAGTCTGTGCGTGTGTGTGCGAGTGTGTGTGTGCGTGCACGCACTCGCCTTGTGATTACTCACAATACCGCCCATCGACAACCTTGAACCACGCAGCAATGAAAAGAAGAAAAAGAAGCAAACAACTCTTTCTGGCCCCCATAATGCACACGGGCCCGATGATGTCACATGTCACCTTCAACTAATGAAGGTGATGATGGCATGCATGAGCGCCGCATACGTTCACCATCTGCTCGGTTCCACCACGCTGGAGCTGCTCCCCACAATGCTGCAGAGAGGAGTCGAGGCACGTCTGTACTAGGGCTGGGTATCGTCACTGATTTCTAGAATCGATTCAATTCCGATTCACAAGGTCCCAAATCGATTCGATCCACGATTCGATTTAATTCGATTCGATTTAAATCTGGGAAATTTTGACAGTCAGAAGTATAATTCAGATCAGAACATTTACATATTTTTGTATCTATAAAAAGGAAGCTGACACTCGCAAGACTTTATCACAGGTGTGAGCATCACAGCAGATGCCTTTGTGTCAAAGTAGCTGAAGATAAAACACAGAAAAACATGATGGTGATTTTCCTGGCCTGGGATTTTATAAAAATATTCTGCAGTACATCAAAAACGAAAGAAAACCATTAATTAATGAACATTACCTCTGACGTTACAGCGGTTTTATTAGACACACCTAAGCATTTTGCATTTTGAATAATATTAAAAAGTTTAAATTTGTTCAGTATTGAACAGCAGAAATGAGGCTTTCTTTTCGGAAGAATGTAAAAGGGAAAAAAACAGCGGCCGACAGCGCTGTAAACAACAGTAGATTTGTGCGTAACAAGCAAGAGATTAATGAAGAAAGCGAAACTGTTCGAGAGAGAGAGAGGGGGGGGGGGGGAGGGAGAGAGGGAGAGAGAGAGAGCTGCGCATCGCGGTGGAAGCAAAACAGTAAAAGAGTGAATTCATGACGATGTTTATGTGAAGCGTTTGGATCTTCTTTTGCTGCTGGTTCGGTCAATATTGTTTGGAGAGAGATCAAACTAACAGCTTTAGAATCAGCGCATAAAGGGCGTGAACACAAAGCGCGGACCCGGATCAGCGAGCTGTCGGCTTTCAGCCCCGACTGTGAGAAAGGCGACATCTAACTGATTCTGATCCGCGGGTCGCGCTGTGTCTTTAAGTCTATGTGCAGAATCCCTGTACCTGCTCTCATTTACTGTTTGGTGGTTCTTGAAATTTTGTGAGATGTCACCAGAGATTCTGGCATTTCGGACAAAATAAATTTATATTAAAAAATCGATTCAGGATTTTAATGAATCGATTTTACGTTATCCAAGCCAGAATCGATTTTAATCGATGAATCGATTATAAAAACCCACCCCTAGTCTGTACCACAGTGTCCCTCGACGCGTGTGAAAGACCGCCGCCTGCATCCAGATGACTCTGCTGCGAGTTTAATCATACCTTCACACCCCAAAGCTACAAAAGTGACAAGTCTCTGAGGCCACTTTTTTTTAATATATCACCTGAACTGTCAGGAGGAGTCGGCTGATATGATAGTGGTCACCAGTGGAAAAATCCCTGCAACTTTTCAGTAAAGTCGCCTGCTAGTAGAGCTAATTGAATCGAATTAATATCGATGCATTAATCACCCTGGCTGCTTAATTGTTATGGATTGGTCAAAAGTTTTGTTTTCTGTTTTGTTTTTTAGTTGAGAAGCATGCCAAAAGTCAGGGGTCATGTGAAAGATATAAATTATGAAAATAAGTTGGAAATGATGCTCTGTCAGACAGATGAACCCCTGAAATGCACCATGAAAGGAGTGCATGTGTTTTAAATCATCCTCCCTGGAGTTTTATTTTATTTTTTTCCTAAACAAAGTCCTAAAGTTTTAAGGATTTATTTAATGAGAAGTGTTTTTAAAAGCAGTCCATTTCATGTAAAAAATACCAGCATATTTGCTGGCGTGAAATGCATGTGAACTGTAACTGGATCTGATAAAGGAAGCTGCTTTGGGCTCGCTGCAGCAGGTAGCTCTGCATATTTGATCTGGCAGATTTTTATGCTGGATGCGTTTCCTGATGGAACCCCCCGAGGGATTTCTGTCTCCTCCCGGGATCTAACGGTGGATCTTTGGTTTGTTAAGAAGATGTGTAAACCGCTACACTATGTTGTCATAGCACGCAGTGGTTATTTTTATATGTCATACTCATTTAAACAAATATATTTACTTAAAAACAGTATAATAACACACTTCAGCTGAATTCAAAGAACTGATATGTGTGATGAAAAATTATTTAAATGATTAGATGAATATAGTAATTTTCCCTGTTGAGGAGTCTAATGAAATGAATCCATTGTTTTTCGGACAAAGACAATTTTTGTAGTTTTGCTTCCTTCAAATTAAATGATGAAGATGTGAATGTAGCTTTAATTTGAGACGTTTAAGACATTAACTGTTTAGCTGTGTCTGTGCAGAGTCCCCTGTTTTTACAGGTTCAAACTTAGGTGATTTTAGATGTAAGGATTGTTTTTTATACTTGGATGAGATTCATTTACAGTCAGTGCTTGAAGTCTGAGCCTGTGGACATCACCAAATGCTGTTTGCTTCTTTAAGAAGCAGCCTTTAACACAGATACCTCCTACTTGCTTGTGGTTCTCTGCGTTCAGGTTTGTGTTCAGTAACTGAAAGGCATGCTCTGCTGACTTGGCCATTGAAGAATTCCCCATTTCTTTAGCTCATGAAACTCTTGGCTCACTTTTGCAGTTTGCTTTGGGTCATTTTCCATTTGTACTATGAACCTCTAGCATTTCTAGCATTTGGCTGAATCTGAGCAGAAGGTAAAACCCTGTACCCTTCACAGTTCATCCTGCTGCTTCTAGCAGCGCTCACATCATCAATAAACACTAGTGACCAGGTTCCACTGATAGCTACACATGCTCATGACATAACGCTGCCTCCATGATGTTTGACAGGTAATGTGTTATGTTTCAGATCATGCTCTTCATACTTTATCCTTTCCATCGTTCTGGTACAAGTTCATCTTGGTTTCATCCATGCAAACTCTCTTTAAGATGTTTTCCGGAAAAGTCGAACTTGGCCTTTCTGTTCCTGAGTGTATCCAGTGTAACCTTTGTGTTTCTACTCTTGACCAGACCTTGACAATGATACCTGCCTCCTCGAGAGTGTTCTTGGCTTGGTTAGATGTTGTGAAGCTATTTTTCTTAACCGTGGAAATAGATTGTTAGGAGCTCTCTGGTTTGTCAGACTTGCCCTGACATCTCCTTGGGCCTCAGTTTTAAAATTATAGTGAAAGCTCTAAAATTCAGCACTTAATTTTTTTGTCATGAAATAAGAATGAACAAGTCTCGCTTTTCCACGAAACTGCTGTCAGTCAATTGCCTAAGTGCTTTTGAGCCCCTGAGAAAGGGGGACTGTACAAAACAGAGGGCTGTAATTTATAAAAACCTCTTGAATTAATTTTGAAAATCTGCACTTGGATCAAATCTTGATTGTTCAATTTAAAATTCTCTGTGGTTTTGTGCAGAGGTGAAACTACAAAAAAAACATAAAATAAAGAATATTACAGATTTTGATTTGTGATACTCTGCTTCTGTTAGCAACCAAAAAAATAAAGAAATCAGTTCTGTTAGACTTTCTGTTAGATATGCTTTTTTAAATGTCACATATTTATCCTGTTTGTACACACAACATTAGAGCTGAAATATATTTTTTCTTCTGTTAATCATTACTTAAATACATTCTTGATCAAAAGTGGCAAAAACATCGACAGCAAAAAAGATAATTTTGGGTTTTGCTTCTTTGATGCTCATGAAAGTCTCACGTAATGTGACTAATAACACATTTCAAAGTGACAAATTACAAATGACCGAGTCGTCTGTCTCTTTGGGAACACCAGTGCATGGTCACTCCAGCATTCCTTAAAACTGAAACGTCTGATCACGTGTTTTACAAACTGTTGCAGGAGATCTTTGCCTTCGTTTCTCTCCCTAACATTATTTTGTCAAAGTTAGAATCACCCCCTCTGTTAATTACACCGCAAAGACAAAGGCGTTTTGTTGTGGCCGCAGGTTATGAACGTTTTGATTGACAGGTGCTTGACTCCAGCTGCTGGGTGGAGTGTAAAAAGGTGAGTGTAGGTGACTGTAGATGATCTTTAGATAACATCAGATGGCCTTTGAGAGCAGCTGAAATCAGTCTCCATGGGGCTACTCTCCTGCTCTTGTCATGTCTTGACACTTTTTTCTTCCCGCCCTCTCTCCTTTCTATCTTCCCCTCCCTCTTTCTCTCTCTCTGTGTCTGCTGAGTGGAGTTTCTGCGAGTTGGCAGCCTGTATCTGATCCTGAGGTAATTTACTGGTAGCGATAAGGAAGTGGTGCGCACAGTCTTTCGTTATAGTCCTTTCTGACAAGGCAATCTGAAGCCCATCGAGGCTAAATTGGAGGAAAATTTCGACTCCATGTAGAAGGGAAACATGCAAGGTTATTATTATACAAATCTAGTAAACTGAGATTGAGTGGGCAAACAATCATCGGAGGCTGCTGGTTTAATTTTTTTAAGATGTGCTGATTTATTTGGATTTTGGTGTGGAAATAATAACAGATAATAGTTGCAGTGTGTAAAGTGAAGGGTACAGAGGTCTAATTTGTCATTTGTTAATGAGTTGGTGGAGGCGCTGACTTCAAATGAACGCTTATTTGCCCCGCTTGGATTGTCCACCTGATCCTGATGTGTTTTCGTTGTTGACTTTACAGCACATTTTGTGAGAAAGTCACATAGACTTTGACTCGTTTGCCTTTGTGCATACAAGTTCGCTTTAGCTTATATGTGCATCTCACCTACAGCTGTGTGTGTGCTTTGTGTGCATTTTGTTGATTCCAGCAGTGCTCCCCTCCTCCCTCCCTCTCAGGCAGACAGGCCAGGCAGACCAGGGTCACTGCCTCAGGGGTATGTTAGAGAAATGCCTCTCTGCTGTGGGCGAGTAGAAATATGAAAGAGACCCTAAATCAAGACACAGAGCCCCATGAATCATGTCGTCGGCAGAGCTGAAGAAGAAGGATGAGACCATCTGTAGCAGCATATGAATGGCTAACTGACTCACAGTGCTGTTGACACAAGCTGAAGAAGTGTGAAGAGGTTGTGAAGATTAGCGCTGGTCCTCGCTGCATAGCCTGGAAACCTGCTTCAGTCAAAAATGAGCAAACCCAAATACGCTGCATGCTCCATTCGTCACTCTGACGTTTTACAGAATTGCACGGAGGGAACATTTTTTTGCGAGTTATAAAATAAGATGAATTCTTATCACAACACATCTATAACACCTGAACTCAAGCTGTGTGAATTGTTGGCTGGATTTTTTATTTTTTTTCTCCCGAAGTTTTTTTTTCTCCTGCTCTAACAGCTTTTTCAGTGTGTTGAGTGAGAGCTTGTAGATGCATAAGATGCTCCTTAAAATGATTTAGAAGGCCTGTTAACACCACAACTGTGCAACTGTTGAATGCCTTTTCTTTGACATATGAGTGTGTTTCTCAAATAATTCTTCAAGCTTTCTTCAGCTGAATTTTTGGTTGGTGAAACAGGTCAAAACTTCTCAGACATGCATGTTTGATGCTTGAATTTATAAATGGTTTATGTGGCTATCACAGCAGGGCGAAACCTGATTTAAGGTTCTGAAGTTTAATTAATTAGTTAATTCAATAAATAATTGGGAGATTAATCAAGGTCGAAGCTTTGGTTTTCATTTAGTAAGCAAAAGGTCTGGTTTTATTGTCTGCAACATTCAATTCACAAGCTGATTGGTTTGTGGCTCTTAGAACTCCTTCAGTGCCCTCTTTTTCAAAAAAATATTGTTGTGTCGCCATCTAGTTCATTACTTACACCTTCATAATACCAGTCTGGACCCTGTTTTAGCTTCAAAACTGCCTTAATTTGTTATGGCACAGATTCAAAAAGGTGCTGTTAGGATTCCTCAGAGATTTTGCTCCATATTAACGTGACAGCATCACACAGGTGCTCCAGATTTGTCGGCTGCACATCCATGATGAGAATCTCTTGTTCAACCACATCCCAAAGGTGCTTTATTGGATTGAGATCTGGTAGCTTTGGAGGCCATTTGAGTAAAGTGAACTGTGCAGCAACACTGAGACAGGCTGTGGTGTTTAAACAATCCCCAGTTGGAATTAAGGGGTACAAAAGTTTACTAATAAAATATCCCCCACACCATTACACTACCACCACCACTACCAGCACCGTGAACTGCAGATAGAAGGCAGGATGGATCCGTGCTTTGTTCATGCATTTGAATGTTGCAGCAGAAATTGAAGCTCATCAGAGCAGGCAACCTTTTTCCAGTCTTCCATTGTCCGATTCTAAGGAGTTTGAATTTTAGCCTCAGTTTTCTGTTCTTAGCTGACAGCGCTGACTCCCAGTGTAATCTTCTCATGCAGTCTCCCATCTCCTTCAAGCGTTATACATGCAAATTATGCTCTTGCATAATTTGATTGATTGTTTGAGCCTCCTTCTGGCCCTTCTCCTCTGGCCTCTGCCACCAACACGGCTTTTTCACCCAGAGAACCGCTCTGGATATTTTCTCTTTTTCAGACCATTCTCTGTAAAAAATGTTTGTATCGGTAAATCCCAGCAGATCAGCAGTTTCTTAAATACTCAGATCTGCCTGCCTGGAACCAACAAGCATGCCATTCTGATGCTCAGCTTGAATTTCAGTTGTCTTGACCATCATGCCTAAATGCACTGACTTCCTGACGTGTGATTGGCTTATTATTTGTGTTAGGAGCAGTTGAACCCAAATGAAGTGGCCAATGAGTGAAAACGTTCATATCCTCTGTGTTGTTCACCCTGTGCAGATGAATAAAGTTCTTCTGTTAACTGATGTTTGCTCATTTAAGTTATGATTGGCAGGCTGTGAGGATTAGGAAAGATTTTGAGCTGTGCAAACAACAGAGATTTGACTTGACAATTTTTCAAATTGACACATTTTGTCCAAGAAGTAATTCAGGAAACTAGCAGCTAAATGAGTAGATGGGGCATTAAGGTAAACATAACCATAAAATGACTTTAGACTGCATACTTCACTGATATCTAGTGGCTCTCTTCTGTTAACTTCAGCTGATTACTTAATCTCAAATGTGAAAAATACAGTTAAATTGAAATTTGTTCTTGGGGTCAAGCTTGTAAAATGGAAATGAATTGTCACTCTGAAGCAAATTACTTTGTCTGCCCGTATAAAATAACAGTGAATATGTTGTTTTGACATTTAAATTGCGCCGACACTATGCTGCCATAAAAGGACCTTGTGGCATCGATAAATTAGTCTGTTTGAGGAGCGATGGAATCGTAATGGCTTTGCCCAGCGGCGAAGGCACGTTGTTAAAGCACAGTAACACAACAGATGATAATCGCAAAACTTCACGGCCGACCCTAGGGCTTGTTATTTAAAAATTTCACCAACTGAATTAACCCATCAAACCATTGCCATGCAATCAAGGCTGAGGGCGTGCGGTGGTATTTGCAAAAGTGTAGGTGGTTTCAGACTCATAAACAGGAGCTGTTGTTAAATGATTTCTTTCTTCTAATGTATCTGAAAAGTTGCGATGGAGTGCAATGCACCAGCCTTCTTGGGTAAATTATGGTGATCTTTAGAGAGTTAAGTAGGCTGATTTGTACAAGGCTGACAGTGCGAAAGAATTATTTCTCCCCCCTCAAATCTATATTCAGCAAGGAAGCATATCATAGTTTGTGCTAATAAGGACCAGCCCAGTTTGTGCTCTTCAAATGAATAAACATGTAACTTTAATCTTTGCAAAACTGTGCGAGCACATCATCCAGAACCGCTGCGGCTGTTTGTTAATGTTTTGTTGAATATGCTAATTCTGAACTTGCCACAAAAGCCGCTGCATCGTTTTTCTTTTTTTCTTTTGCAGCTGTACTTGTTTGTTTCTGCATATCACTTCTCATCCCTCCTTAAAACAACAATTGCATTTTTTAAACCCTGTTTTTTTGTCAAAGACATTGAATACAGCTGTGAGCGCACCATGCGAAAGCTGTTTTGTTGAACATTTCCTTAATTACAAGTTAAATCGTAAGCTCCACCTGAGGGGAGAAACATATTGACTTATTTAGGATCAAGCAGAGAGACATTGAGAGATGGGCATAATCGTGATGGACGATGGGGGAGTACTGCAGTAGTCTTTAGAGCTCTACTGAGGGTAAGGGTTGGTTGTGTTAATCTCCTGCGACTGGCCACAAGAGTGTGGGGAGATACTGTGTGGAAACATAAACACAGATAAGCCTATTAGAGGAAGGAGAAGGGGAACTCTAAAACTGACAGTCTCTCTCGGGGAAGAGCACATGTAAGAAAAGCGGTACCACAGTATGGTGCCTCGCTTTGAGCTCTACACTTCACTAAGCACCAAACCAATCAGTCGACTTAAACATATGCAGTCTGATACAATAAATCCTGTTTCCCAGAGGTTATAAATCAGGGCTGTGTTGAGGCTGGGTAAACTGTGTCTTACTCGGTTGCGGCCATGATGGATGGACATGGACTTAACCGTCTGAATCTAAAGAAGCAATCTCTATTCAGACCCAGCCTATCTGGTCTTTATTGTGGGTCAGTGGTCGGATTATAGCAGTAAAAGTGAAGGATGTCTAAATAATGCATAAATAAGGAGATTCTTGGAAACAAAGAGTCAAAGTGAATTGGGGTAAAAGCGTGAGCTTCCTGCAGCTTTACCAAAGAGTGAGTTTAGACTTCTAACCAAATGTAAACACAGAATCAGGGGTTTGCAGTAACTATTGTACTAACTTTCTCAGAGGTCTTTCTCTGAAGATGCTTAGTCTGATTTAATCATCAAACAGATTAATCTCACATTCTACTCAAATTACAACAGCAGAGCTGGAAAGTGCAAGGTTAACATGACCCACAGAGCAACAGTGACCACATTCATCAAACATGCACCAGGTTGATAGAGTGGAATTATGCTTTGGAAGTAGAGAGGTGTACTACGAAGCTAAATTAAAGGGTTAGAGAGCTACACCAAGCTTAAAGTCAGAGTTTTCTGTTACATGAAGGTTTCTCTCTTTTTTACCTGGCTCAATTATCATGGTAACTTTGCTGTACCTGTTTGGAAGAAAGTTCTGTTCAGACTTTGGGTTTAAAATCATCTGGGAGTGCAGTGTTTTCACTGATTCTTTTATTTATTCAGATGATCAAAGATGGCTTATATGTAAAGTCGTTAAGATGCATATTAACTGTGTTGGAGGAAGCCTGAGGAGAAACACTGGGAGAACATGCAAACTCCGCACAGAAAGACCCCAGCCTGATGGTGGAATTGAACTCAGGACCTTCTTGCTGTGAGGTGTGGAGAAGTGGAGCCTGCTGCTTAATTTGTCTCAACACGGGAAACCTCACCCCGCCCGGACATGGAAAGGATCGACAGGTTGATAGCTCTTTCTCGATTCTGTGGGAGGTGCATGGCCGTTCTTAGTGTGTGGAGCAATTTGTCTGGTTAATTCACATAACGAACGAGACTACGACATGCTAACTAGTAAAATAGGCCAGTTAACCCAGAATACATTTTTTTGTTACCACTTGGTTTGACAATTAATATTAATGATTTTGTGCAGTATTAATCTTTTCTTTTTTGCAACAGTGTTGCATTTAACCATTTTATTTTTTATGTTCTTCTTAGATTTCTATCACAATTTAACATCATCCTCTGAGAACATCGGAGAAGGGAACACTCGCAGGGATCATTTTTTGTGAAACTGATAACTGCCGTTGTGATTCCTTTTATCTCAGACTGGGGTTTTAGGTTTTGTCAAGTTAGCTAGCAAATAGAAAGCCTGGCTGATCTGGCTGACCTTCCTTGAACTTCCTTCGCAGTATACACTTATGCTTTCAGTGTAGTTTTCAGTTCTGTTCATGTGGAAGCTCCTTTGTTTGCATTTGCTTATTCAGATTTCGATAGTTTTCTCCCTGTATACGTGTGTCAGTGTCACCAAAACTCCTGAAATTTTGGGTTGTTTATGTTAATTCTTGCAGCATGAGTGGTGATTTAATGGGTAATAGCTAGAGTTGTCTTAGTCGTCATGGAAAGATGTTTTTTTCTAGAAAAAGGAGCAAAGACTTTAATACTATAACAAGGAGAGGTGCTGTACTATAGTATATGTGTAAATCCACAGAGAGAGTTACAGAAATGTTGTTTATGAACTATTTGCGAGGCGGTTACACATATTCAGAAATTCCAGTGCTGAAAGTTTTCTAATGAAACTGAAAGGATGAGAAGAATATGGTGTTTGAATTCCATATATTAAAAAAATTCTCTATTGTGTTGTGTATGTTTTACCAAACATTACAAGGCTCATGCTGAACTGATATATTGAATAAAAAAAAAGAAAAAATCCACCCACGCTCTAAATTGAGTCTGCCTCGATGCCGTTGCACTCAGCCTTCCAAGGATGACTGTCATTCTTTTAGCTTTGATGACACAGACTTCTTCATCTTAAGAACCCCTAAACACAACTCAAATTTCAATGGTGTTTTGCAGCTGTCATTCACCTTGGAGCTTTGGAGAGCCATTGGAGGTTTATGAGCTGCTTTGCCATTAGAAGCAGTTTTCCCTTCGACCCATTCAGTCGCTGTTAGGCTGAGTGAAAAGAAGAATGGGGCTGAGAGCAAATATCCACAAACTGCTTCACAGGGGTGATTAGACTGTTGGTATTTCGGTCCTTTTGCCTAAGTGTTGTTTACCGCTGTGGATCTGCAGTATTTTCTCTGAGGTGTTGTGACAGTGTGGCGGATCTCACTGTCTGTGGCTGGCGAGACAGCAGATGTGGCCACTTGTTTCTGCCAGCTGTGTTTAAAATAATCAGAAATATGTGTGGACAGCAGCATGTACACACGGTACAATCTGCAGTTTCAAACTGCACTGCTGTTTGTGTGGAGCTTTGAATTAGTCGATGGCATCATAAGGTGTTTTGTTCAGTGAGCTGATATGTTTTAAAAATTTGACGTAAGCTGTAGATTTGACTTATTTTTGGTTGATGATTCACATCTTTACAAACCATCTTTTCCATGTAGTCATGTGGCCTGTTGCTACGAAATAAACGTTTGAGCCACTTTAAGAGCTCTTAAAGCTCCTGAGCTTCTGCATGCATTTTCTACTCTTTTCTTTGAGAATTATTCATTTTAGAAGGATTATCTTCATGGACATAATGGAGAGGAGGAATGATTATTGTGGCAAAAAAGTCTCTGAACAAATGTATAACGGTATAACATAAGAGTAGGAATGTACTGATAGTCTGCTAAAATGAATTCTTTCACTGGTCCTTTTCCTCCCAACGTTTCTTCCCTTTCTTTTACCAGAGTTAGTTTTTGATTTTCTAATCAGTCCTTGGTTTTTGTCTATTATCTGGCTGTGGCCAGTTTTGTGTTTGACACAAGGACTGCATGCGCCTCTGCTGGCACAGATTTCGATTGGGTGTCAGATTTCTCTTATCTATATCGTTGCTGCAACACTAGATGGATAGCTCATACATTATCAGACAGATTTAATTCCCTAGCGCACTACTGTTTACATACTTGCAATCACTTTGTAACACAGAGCGACAGTGAAAAGATCTCGGCTAACTAACAATGAGGCGCTTTGTGCGATTTAACATGTTGTAGTGACTCCACCTGGGGGGGCGGGGGGTGGGGGTGGGGGGTGCTGAAAGAATATCAGTACTGACCAATAATCTGGCTGCTGCAAGTCTGATATGTTCCTTCATCCATCCAATACTAGAAAGTTTAAAGTTACCCAGACTGCCTTTATGTCCAGGTTCAAAAGCTGGACCCTGAAATATAACAGGTAGAAAATTATTATTTTTTTGTTTGCAGTGCTGATGAACGGGTTAAAAGATGAGGTCCGGCTGTAGTCTCCATGAGCTATGATCTTTGCAGATGACATAGTCGGTAGTGAGAGTTGGGAGCAGGTGGAAAAGAGTCTGGAGAGGAGGAGGTATGCTCTGTTAAGAAGAGGAATGAAAGACTTGTGTGAATGAGAGGGAAACGGGCTGCATGAAGCCGATGTAGTGAAGTTAGATGAGTTTAAAATACCTGGAGTGAACCATCCAAAGCAGCTGACAGCACATGAGAAAGGAGAAGAAAAGAGTGCAGGCATAGTGGAATGGGTGGAGATGACATAAGGATATCAGCAAGAGTGAGAGGGAAGAAACCATGTTGGTAGTGAAACCTGCTGTGATGTATGGTTTGGAGATGGTGGCATAAAAAGACAGGTGGCGGAGACGGTGCTGGCAAAGTTAAAGTTGCTGAGATTTTCACTGGGAATGACCAGAATGGACAGGATTAGGAATGCGTACGTCGGAGGGGCAGATCAGGTTCAGTGATTTGGAGACACAGATGGAGAGGCAAGGCTGAGATGGTTTGGACATGTGTTGAATATGGAGCTGCCAGGCATGAGAAAAAGAGACGAGGCCTCAGACGAGGAGAACATGCAGAGGGTTGGTGTGACAGAAGATGTTAGTGGTAGGATGCGAAGAAAAAGGATACACACATTTGTAAAGTATTGACACCCCTGTGAGAGCATGCAGTTACTTTTGAATGTTAAGATTTTACATACAAGGCCTGGCACGAAATCAGGAGTCAGTGGGCATGTGGAATAATTAACATATACTTTAATTACATTTTCTTGGTAATAATTACTACCCTTGACCTCAGAAATGTTTCACTGCAACTCTTTTATTTATCATTTACACTGCTTGTGTTTCTCAAGTTGGCTGACACTAACTGACTGTAGTCGACAGTGACAATTGGACCAGGTGAACTGGACGCCTTCTGCCTTCTGAATCTAACAAATATCTAACAAATAATATGGTTTCCTGTGCAATTTTACCACCAGGACATCCAACAGTCTATAACTTCTGTTCCTTTTTTCAGTGGGTTAAATTCTAGCGATTAAAACTGTTTATAAGCTGCACTTGTGGCGTGTTTCTGTGTCTGTTTTGATGGTCCTGTACACTCTGCAGATGCACCCTTACAAACCAAGGTAGCTTGTGTTAGTCTTTCTTAAATATGCTCCCCTCTGGCTTGTTCCAGGAAAAAAGGTGGTGACAGTCGTTTTGGCAGACCTTGTTTCAGCAGGTGATGCCATAGAGGCAAAGTCAGTGTTTTATATACAATATGTTGTTTTTAATAAGTAAATACCATTTCTTGTATCACTGGTTTAATGTGAAATATCTGTGGTGACATTAAGCTAAGATATGTATATTAAGAGCGCACTTTCTGCCAGTATGTGACGGAAAAGGCACGGATCTATCAGAGGAACACGCTGATGTGTGTTGAGTCGCTGCAGGTGTGATCTGCTTCTTTATACAGGCTGCTGGAACTGCAGTGCTGCCAGGGACGGCATTGAAATACGTTACGTTAACATCCTGCTTACAGACAAGCGTGTGGCTTCTCCATTGCTTATTATATTTTCGTGCTCCTTTGGCTCTGCTACTTGACTGGATAGACACCTTGTTATGAAACAGTGCTACTGTGAGAGGAAGTCCAATCATTGTTCAAGTGTTTACTTTAAGCCTGCCATCCCCGCTGCCCCGGTTGTTTGATAGCCTGGAAATAAGGTTGTTGCTGCAGTCCTGATTTGTTTATTAATGTTTACAGAACTCTTCATAAATGCATAATCAGTGACTTATTTATTTATTTTTGTTTCTGATTTTTCTCTGAATCTCCACGAAGGAGGTGTTGAAATCTGGGCACGCGTCGGTCAATGGATGAAGATGGAAAAGATGACTAAGCCTCTTAAGTTTTGTGCCAGAGAGGAAAAATCTTTTCATCAGAGGGATGATTTTGATAATCTGCACTGGAATAAGACCAGAAAATCACTGTATTAAATTCTGCAGAGCATTTATTTGTATTTTGCACTCAAATGAAAGTTTCAGACAGGACAGTATTTATCCATTGTAAAAAGAAAAAGAAAATACAGCAGGACATTACTTTGGATGTAAGTATGATGATCACTGATATCATAAAAGCTCCGATGAGTTTTTCATTATCCGCCCTGCTCTTACGACATCTGTTTAATCCTGAACATTATTGCCCTTATGGGGTATTAACATCTTTAAAATTTCCCTCTTTTGGTGACCATCTGCTTTTATGAGGCCATTGTATCTCCGCAATAGCCAAGCTTTCCATTTGTCCTTATTACCTTCCGTAAAAATCAAATATTTAAGAGGTGTTATAAAAGTTCACTCGCTGTTTGAGGACTCCTGATATCTATTTGGCATTAAAAGTGTGCACGATGCAGTTGCTCATAAGCACAAAGAGCCACTTAGCTTTACCGGGGAAGATTATCAGTGCAATATAACGCAAGCTTTACAACTATAATAATGGATTGCTGTGAATGCTAGGTTGGTGTCGTTTTACCACAATGTATCTTTTATTTCTTCACTTATTTCTGTAAATACGTGTAAAACATGTTATAAATGAGGCTCAGGAGTGAGGCTGGTGCACCAGGAGGCTTTGATGGCGATAATAAAAGGATCGCAAACAAGGAGGCGCAATAAAAGTAAACATGTGGCAGTCAGTGTTCGCTCAGCAGCTGATTGACATCACCTGCATGCATGAAGTGCAGGTGCCTTAGTGCAATGTGTTACTGACTTTGGCATAACCATCTGTTAACATCAAAGTGCACTAATGGCATTATATTGTTGTTAGGAGAACTGTTGAATCATTAAATTCGGGCATATACTTGACCCCTGGTGTAGTAGCATACGGTCTACTCCAGCAGCCTGCGCCGCGCTTCTTTTGTTCAGGGATCTCAGGGCTCGTTGCCACTTAAAGGTTGTGTATTATAATTTCCCCCAAGTACAGTGTGCTGCAAAATCATGAATGAATAAAAAAACAAGTTAACACTGAGTAAAGAAAGAGTGCCTGTCATCCTAAGCTGTTGTGTCATTGTTAGAACCCACACTGGCACACAAACACGGCCACAATGGAAGTGCAGTCAGGTGTGTAACTCAATAAATGTAATTTTGTTTACACACACACCCACACACACACACGATCCCTGACAATCCACCTTTATCACAAAAAAAACCATGTGAATACATTCTCGAGGTTGAATAATTGCTACCTGCATTATAACCACTGACAGCATTTCTTCCAAGCCAGCAAGTTTTCTGGTCAAAAAATAAAGATTTCTCGTATTTTTCCCCAACAGGAAATGTGCTTTCGGACAAGCGTGGCAGTCGCACAGTAAATGTTACACATAAACGGTGCAGAGTATCAGAACTAAAGTAACACACTCTGCCGGTTGCACAAGGCGTAAAACCACCTATCTCAAAAGGAGGACACGAGACATTAAAAGCCAAAGGTTGACAGTCCTACAGAGCGCTGTAAGGATCACACTGGAGTTTTGATGAACAGAGCACATTTTAAGGCTTGAGGCTGATGCTGTCCAAGTTTAGGCCAATAAAAGACTTTGAGTTTTGGTTAAACATTCAAACATTCAAAAATTCCTTATGCTCCAAGTCAGTACTTAACTTTGAGACGATTTAATCCCGTTCTTTGTGTGATTCAATCAGTATGACGATAAAAACTTGCAAAGAAATAAAACAGAGGAAAAATAAGACATTTTACAGATTCACCTTGAAGCACTTTGTTACTTGCAGTCTCTTGGGGGAAAAATGGTTCAAATTTCTTTAGTTGAATCTATAAAACTTGGCAGATAACACAGTTTGACTGGCATAAAATAGAATTTTTTGGGATTCCCAAAGAGCTGTTAGCCCAAAACTTTGCATAACACACCATGATGTGCAGTGTGTCAATAAAAAAAAAAGAAGTGGCAGACATAGAAATCCATCTACAGCAGTGTCTGAAAGTCGTGTCCTTAAGAAATAGGGGGAAAGAAATCCAGCAAAGACCTGACACTGGACGTGAAAGATGCCTCTGGCCCTTCAGTTGATCCATCTGCTGTTCACCGAAGCCTCATCAGAAATGGTCTCAGTGGAAGGGTGGCTGTCAAGAAGCTGTTCCTCAAAAGGCTGAGGTGTACCAAGATGCACAAGAACTGGACTGAAAATCAGTGTCAACAGGTGAAGTGATGAATTTGAAATTTTTGGTTCAAAATATCATCAATATGTACAGAAGAGGTCAGGAGAGAGGTACAGCAGTGAGTGTGCACGGCCATCTGCAGAGCATGGTGCAGGCTGTGTCACTGGTTTTTGGGCTGCATTTCAGTCGGTGGTGTTGGGGATTTTGTCAAAACATATGGAAGTATGAATGCAGAAAAATACTGACAGTTTGTGATCCACCATGCAATACCATCTGGAAAGCTTCTGATTGGTAACAGCTTCATTTCTCAGCGTGACAGTGAACACTAAAAAGCATACCTGGATAGAAAAACATGCAATGAGACACTATCAGTAATGGATTGAGCTCCCCAGAGTCTTCACATTGTTGAAGCAGGGTGGGATCATCCTGACAGAGAATAGAACAAAAGGGGGCCAACGTCCAAAGAAGAGCTTTGAATGACCTTCAAAAAGCCTGGAGAAATATCCCTGAACAATATTTAAAGAAAGTACAAGAAAACATACCTAAGATAGTTCAGGCTGTGTTGAAGAGTGTTTTTGTTCTCATTTTCTCATCAGTAAAAGCCTGCGCATATGATATATGATATAGCTGTGTTTACGCTTTCTTGCTGTAGCCATTATAGCAGACTAACCCTTCCTAGCTCTGACAAACAGAGCCAGTTTTAAGAAATCTAACAGTCACCTCACTGATGATTAAAAAAACCAAACCCTGCAGAAATCACAGCAAGGACAATTACCAGCATCAGCCATCAGCCTCTGAACCGACACATCAAAAACACTGAAAGTATTTTGCGTGTCTTCCTGAGACTCTTGATCATTCGCTGGTTCCCTAAATTGGCACTCAGTCATCAAAAACTTTGAGAACTCCAGCTTTTGTGTGTTTGCTCCACTGCTGTTAGAGTGCACTTACACAGTCTGCCTTTTATTTTCTTTAGCCCTGGACAACTTTTTGTTTATAAATCCATAATTAATCTGTCTGTTCATATGAGCAGTTTCCAGTATCCAAGAGCAGTGTAAGTACAGATTTCTGACACAAAATGCCCATTAACCACTGACTGACTACCAGACCATATTAATTACCGCTGCCACATTGCTCAAACAGCTCTGTCTGGCTAATTCCATGGTGTCTCTCTGGCACAAGTCAATACAACTTCAAGGCTCAGGGCTTTCTAGTAATTGGAACAAACATGACAGTAGTGATGTTTGGAGCAAAATCTTTGCCTGAAGCACAGTTGACTGCTGTTGTATTATCCTCTTTGTCACAGTTCTCAGTAAAGGTACACAGTTTCAGATACACATACTGGCAAACCCCATAATCCCGATTATATTAATCCCTTCTGTCTGTCTGTGAAGGTTTTTGTCAATTAATTCATGAGTCAGTCAGAAGTAAATGTGACATTCTTGCAGATATTTGAAAGATCTTGACTGACTGTATGTGTTATGGAGCCTAAACATGTTCCTGTGTTATGTAGGATGTGTGGTAGTCTCGATGTAGTATTTAATTAGACTCTTCTGCCTTATTTTCACATCGAGTCTGCTTTGTGGTAACGAGCAGATGTTTGTTCGAGGCGCAGCCTTATTGTTGATTTTTATACATTAAACTGCATATGTTCGCTTGTTATGCCTGAAGTATTTTCTGTCCTGTTGAGCTTAAGTGGACAGGCTCCTTTGAAGTGCCGGGCTCCCCCAGATCTTCTCCACACTCGGCAATGAGCCAGAAGGACTTTTGTTCTCTTTGTGACAACTGAAAGGCAGGTATTGCCTTCTAGCCTACTAACTGCAGGCCTGCTTTGTTTCTCACTCAGCCAACCATGAACAGTGTGCGTGGTCTGCCTCCTTCGTCTCCTGGGATGCTGAACTACTCGCTCCATAACATTTTGATGAAAGTGCTCTCAGGAAAAAGACATTTCTGTGTTTTTACAGCCAGCTTGTTTTCTTTCTTTTTTTTCCCTTTATCATTTTTGATTGTTGTTCACGGCGTAATGTTAAAAAACAAAGAGCACACGAGCTGTATAGATGGATGGAAAGACGCTGGAAATTAGATTCAAATTCAAATGAACACTGATGGCTGTTTATCTTCTAATAGTTTTAAGCAGTCGTCTTATCATATGAGGGTAGGGAAAAAAATAAATCTGACAGCTTTTGCTTAAAATAACAAACGCTGTCTTATTTATCGCCGTTATATAAAATACAATCATATATTATATGATTTTAAGACGGATGCTCAGCTGCAACCCGTGATTGATATCTCCGAGGCGTCAGAAGCATACTAATTGATCTAAAGTAGCTCGAGCAGCCTGTGACCTGCTAGTTAAACGATGAGTGTTTGGCAGTTATCACCAAACTGCTTCCAGAAATCACAACAAGTGGAGTGCTGTGCCTCAGTTTGCAGGAATTTTTTGAAAAATGAAGCTTAAAATGTAAATTAAGGACAAAAATAAATAAATAAAAGGAGCACCATTCTGAATTATGGCTGAATTATGAACCAACTCTCTTGACCAATAGAAATACAGATCTACAGTGCATCCAGCAGCATATACAACAGAGTGACATTTAAGGCGTTACTGCTCAGAATTTTCACTCAAGCCTACGGGTTAGTTCAACTATTTTGAGCTTCCTAGAGTGAATTTCAACTTAATATTAATGCCCCACTCACACTGGCCTACAGACCAGTAAACTGGAGAAAATGTCCATTCCCTGAACGGCTGCGTGTTTGCTGGAGGTTCCTGAAAGTTTCAAAGTAAAACTTTTTACCTTTTTAAATGTGTTGATTGCAGCTAGGGATGGGGATTGATCACTGTTTTGAGAGCCACCACCATCTCTAAGCAGCATATCAAAGGCATTACATTTGTGCAGATTAATTGCGTGCTGTGTGGTCAAATGTTTTTGTGCATGTTGGAGGCATTTCCCCCCTTTGTTGTGATCAGTGTTGGGGTTGTTACTCAAGAATGCATTTATTACACAGAATGCTTCTCTTTAAAGCATACTTAATGTATTAAGTACTTAATGTAATTAATGCAGTATGTTACTTAATTACTCCAAGGAGAAAGTAATTTGCTATTATACATGTTACATTATTTTTGCATGTCTCTGCAAAATGACCTGAAACCCGTGGTCTTATAATTATCAGTTGACAGTCCCACACACAAATGGTAAAATGGTAAATGGCCTGTATTTGTATAGCGCTTTTCTAGTCCCTAAGGACCCCAAAGCGCTTTACACAACCTGTCATCCACCCATTCACACACACATTCACACACTGGTGATGGCAAGCTACAATGTAGCCACAGCCACCCTGGGGCGCACTGACAGAGGCGAGGCTGCCGGACACTGGCGCCACCGGGCCCTCTGACCACCACCAGTAGGCAACGGGTGAAGTGTCTTGCCCAAGGACACAACGACCAAGACTGTCCGAGCCGGGGCTCGAACCGGCAACCTTCCGATTACAAGGCGAACTCCCAACTCTTGAGCCACGATCGCCCCCACAACACAAATCCTATCCTAATGAGGACACACATATGATCTTTTTCTTTGGATTTAGGTATGAACACAAAGCCGACGGCACAAAGCAAAGATGAAAACCCACACAGAGGCTTTAACGGCTTTAAAATAGGTGGAAACAGAGGCTCCAGCCTGACTGCTCATCAGTTTGTTACCTGTTAAAGTTCAGGGTTTGGCTGCTGGGCTGGGGTCGACATTCACTCTGCTTTAACATCACTCTGGGTTTATGGCTAGCTTAGCGTTAGCATGTTGTCTGTGCAGGTGCTTGCGAAGAGCCGAAGTTGGGTTAGCAGCACGATGCAGTCGTTTTTGTCTTCACCACCGCTTTACTATCGCACTCTCGTCCTTTTGTGCAATAAAAGTAAAGTCCATATCCACGCTGTAGACTGTGCTGCTATTTTCCTCCTCCAACACATGAACTGAAATCAGATGATTGTAGCACACGCTCAAATAGAACCAATAATCGGGATCGACAGGCAGGCGGACTAAAAAATTCCAGGGAATTGAACTCCTGGGTTCTTGATTCCCATCCTTAGCTGCAGCGCTAAAGAACAATTCTTTAGATTTACATTTCTGGTTTGTGCCACACCTTTTTTTTTTAAAGTTTCAGTACCTCTCAGCCTTATACATGTGTTCAAGAAGAAAACAACTATTTGCACTTAACAAAAAAGCAAGATTAAAGTAAAAAAAAAAATTGATACAGTTTCATCAAGATTAATTTGAATCCAGGATGTTTGGAATTCAGGTCCTCAGGTCTACTATACTGAGTGTAAACTTCCAGCAGTGACGGATAAATCTGGTAATACGATGATCTGGGGCTTCATGAGCGCAAAAGGTGATTGCAGATGACATTTATAGAGATGCCTTTTGGTTATGTCTCCCAGTCTTGAGAAGCCTGGAAGGAGAAGAATATTACAGCTATGACCCGGCCAAGTATATTGCCTGAACTTATTTCCAGTAAACATCATTGAAGTTTTTTTAAAGCTTCCTGCAAAATCTCCTTCCATGCCAAAGTGAAGGCATTAAATTAGTCTTAACGTAAGATATAGATTTGAAGAGTTTCATTGAAAGGTCCCTGCGACCTGCATTTTTAATATAGTAAATGCAAATAGTTTTTAGCAATGCATTAGTCCTAAAGTAACCAGTAATGTTTTCTTCACCGAATCTTCATTAAGCTGTGGGAAGAAATATCCCCTTAGAAAAAAAGGCATGTTCTTTAAAATAAGATGGCTACATTCAGCCAAATTCTCGTCCAGTTTTTTATCACAGCCTTAATCAAAGGACAAAAAGGACCAAAATATGGGACATGGATTGCACAAAAGGAACGCATCAAATCACACACGGTGGCTTTTATCTGTTTTATGCAAGGCCCCGGTATTGTAGTGCACTGTGCTGCTGATGTCTGCAGAAGAGTCATGCTCCTCCTGTGCTGTGATCAGAGTAAATTACTTTGACGTACCTATCCTACTCTGTCCTGAAGTCAAGGAACAAAGCAAAAGAGGCCTGAGATTGCTTTGTTCTGGATGTGAATGTGTTGCACTTACAGTACAGTGTAGTTGAATGGGACAGGAATGGGAACCACGAATAGAATGATTGAAATTTTCAATCTAACCCTGAACAGCAGGGCGAGCAGAGATGAGATGCAAACCAAGCGTCCCTTTGGGGAGAGTGATATGGATTATAGGATCCTGCTGCTGGTCTACAGAGACACAGGCAATCGCTCAACTGTTTGATATCCTCCTGCAGGTTATGTTTGGTGCTACGGTGTGCTTTTTTTTTTTTTTTTTACTCACCCTGAAGAATATATGATGGCTATGATCAATGTTTTTATCTCTGACACTTTTTAAGGAGCTCACCTCTTATATTCTGGTGTTGCAACCTCCCGAGAGCCTTAGTGTTGCATTGCCAGCCGTGCAGTGTGTTACAAGAGATTGCATGCGTTTCAGGTTATGGATCCCAGTGGCATAATGAAATACATTTCTTAGTGAATGCTAGATGAGTTGACTCTGTGAGTATGTGTGTGGGTATGTATGGACATCCATTTTATATTAGAATCCATATTTAACTACATCCCAATTCAAGGATGTATGCAGATTTCACCTTCATGTTTTCTCATGCAGAAATGTAGCTGTCACATTTTCATTGGATGGACGTGAGCACAGATGGCTCTGATGTAATCTCTTCAATATGCAGCCAATCAGAAAGAGGGAAAAAGACAGTATTATAGGTAATGAAGGGGGATTTTATGAGATTATCAAAGGCTACAAGTGCACGTGGACCTAGTAATCTTTCTTTAATACTGACTTTATTTTTTTTTACTTTTCCTGTGGACCTTTCACGGTAGGGCAGACCCAACAAGGACTTTTGTTCTTTCCACTTCCTACACACAATTTCAATCTCTGCAGGTGTGTCCAGGGATTAAACAAAGCTGGAAGCAGGTGGATCATAGTTATAGTGTACAAGATTCAGCTGCAGCTATAGTCCCAAAGCATGAAGCTCCAGCCAATGCATACAGCGCTGAGCTAACACAGCACTGCAGTTATTGGATATACAGTAGACGGATACATAAAATAGTTTTGGCCCATGACAGCTCGTACTGGCTCCTAGTGGAAGAGCTGGATGGATGAATGGAGAGGAGTGTGTCAACATGCAATACAAATTTGAAAATGTGATATATTAAATAGCGTTAAGAAGTCTAACTAATAAATAAAAACCCAAACAAACTTTAAAACCAAAGTGGAAACTTTTAGTAAATTGTTAGTTTACTTCCTACATGGTTACATGACCTCCTTTACTTTTGTCACTGTTGCATTTTTGATGCTGTTGAAGTTTTTTTTTTTAATGCCGCCGATGGCTGATGGACACAGAAGCGTCTGCGTAGCCCTCGCGTGGATTTATCACAGCAGCTCCTACAAAGACACCAACATCACATGTGAACTCCAGCGAGGTGTCTGTGCTGTCTCAGGCTGCCTACAGAGGAGTGCGCTGCTGGTTATAGACATTGAATTTTGCAGGAGTAAATTTAACACAACAATTTAGATGTATTTATTTATTTTTTGCTTTTAAAGCCATTTGGTAAAAAAAAAACAAAGGTCTCAAAGTGCTGGATCCCATTATTGTAAAACAGCCGTGTGCTTCTGAATGACGTTTTTTTTGTTTTTCAAAAGATGATGTTAAGTACCCGGAGCAAAAATCAATTTTTGTTGTGGTTCATAGTAAAAATTGTGAGCACGCAGACAACAAAAGCTGGAAGAGCTGTTTTAAAAGGAATCAATTTTATCCACGTGCAAAAGGTGTTTGCTGATGAGTTCGTGTCAAACACTGCTCGCCTCCCGATTAGACTGTTTGCCTGATAGCTTATTTATGCATCGGTAATTACATGGTGTGCAAGGAGTGCTGACAATGACCGCCCTACCAAAATCCCCTTTATTTATATCACGTCATCCTTTGCATGAGGAACAATATGATTCTTCTAACTTTTGATATTATAATTTATTTTTAAGAGATTAATGACATGACGAATGCATGATGGAGAATCTTTGAGGTTCATTTTGTTATTTGGATGTTTTAATAGCTCTATTGTCCACATATTTTAAATGTTGACTTTGACATTTCTTTGTAAGCTGCTGTCAGAAGACAGACAGCAGAGAGACTACGTGAAGACAAGAAAGAATGCAGAAACAAAAAAATATGTTGATAATGTAATTAGAATGATAACAGTGTAACTGCTGATTAAAAGTAAAGAAGGGGCATGGATTGGCCAGCATTTCTTCTCAAACTAATTACATTTAGAGGCTCTGATTTGCAGGTAATTAATCTTAAAATTGCTTCTTGACTAAATTTGAATTGTGTCGTCACCTTTGCATTTAAATAACTAAGGCCTTTTTTCTTTTAAAAAAAGAGTATTTTTTTGTGACCTTGGGTTTCTTGATGATCACACTCAGCTGGAGTTTGCCGCCACCTCAGCAGCATGCTTGCGTCTTCTGTTTTATTTTTAACTCTCGAGCACTGAAGTTCAAAGCGATCGCCCGGGTCGGCACCTCATTCTGTGTCGGATGACAAGCTCAAAGAGCTCAGCAATTGTTCAGCAATGACTGACTTTACCTTGATCTACCAGTTTGACTGAATGATACACTGTAAATTGAGATGTGAGTGAATTGTGTCCAGTCAGAAGCATTACAGCTGACAGACTGCAGTCAGGCTAAAGAATGAGGAGTCCTTGAGGTAAACTGAAGCCTATTACCAAGCTATGACAACAATGAACGGCTTTAAAACAAGGGCCGATGTTGTATGCTGAACAGCTATATTGCTACATATTCGTTTCATTTCTATGAGGATTCATACAGGCTATAGTTTTCATAAACCATAAATGCGATAGCCGCTTAGATACATATGAGCATCTGCACAAATGTGCAGTGAATGATGTTTTCTTCCATACCACAAATCCCTCTTTAACCTCAGGGTATGGCTGCAAAGTAATTCTACTGTCACCTTAGTGTGAATTCAGAATATTTATCATTGTTTAGTATTACTTGCCATTAGAAGACACGATGATATTAGAATTTTCTTCCAGTGTGAAAGTTTCTGCTGTTACTGCTGACAGTACTTTTTGATACTTTATTTAATTAAACTTTAAGTACCAATATTACAATGTTCACACATTGTAATATTGTGTTAAGGTTATATGTTTTCATATAAGGTGGTTTTCATATGAATTTTCATTCAGCTCTGTCACTATAAAGCAACACTTGTGTTTGCTAGTAGAACTGTAAAATGTGCTTAAATTGAACGTGAAAATACGTGATGGAGAAAATTCCCTGATATATTATTGACTTTTTATTACTACATTTTATTGCATTTTATAAGTCAATAAGGTATATTTCCCAACTACTTATGAAGATAAATAGAATGTAAAGTTTTTTCTTGTCTTATTTGATTAGTCTCTGTATTCTATGCTGTAGATTTATTTTCTCTGCTGCAGTAACTGTTAAAACTAGGCAGTCTTTTTAGTATTTAGTATTTAGTATTTATTTATGTATTGTCATTGTCAAGAACAATGAAATTGCGTTTGGGGCTTCCATACAACCCCCAAAAAAGAAGAAAATAATAAATACCCCTTAAAACCCAAGTGTACATATTTAACCCAGTGTGACTCCAATGCAATAAGACAATCCTTAGCAATAATGTTCGTAGAAATTCAGACAAAGACCTGAGAAACATGACAAAATACAACAATGCAACCCATTCAATATTATTGTACTGTGAGATATGATATCAGATATGATAGTTATCTATTTAAGAAAGAAGGGGGGGGGCAGGAGGGGGAAGAGAATAAAGATATGATGCACCAATGCAGACCAGTTCATTGCTATTAAGAAGTTGGATATGGTTATTGTCCGTGAGAGGGGGGCAGAGAGTTCAGGAGCCTCACAGCCTGTGGATACAGGCTGTTGGCCAGTCTGGATGTTCTGGCCTGTATAGACCTGTACCTTCTCCCTGAGGGCAGCAGATGGAAAAGGTGGCGCGCAGGTTGATGTTGGTCCCGCAGGATCTTCCCCACTCAGACAGCGAGTGGGGAAGATATTACTGATCTCTGGCAGACTTGTTCCAATAATTCTGCCAGCTTCTTTCACCACCCGCTGGAGTGCTTGCTGATCGGCCTTGGTGCAGCTGGGGAACCACACTAGAAATCCATACGTCAGAACGCTGCTGATGGCACAGTTGTAGAAGTTCAACATCAGAGATCTGGGAATGTGTGCGCTCCGCAGTCTCCTCAGGTAGTAGAGGTGCTGTTGGGCCTTCCGTACAACTGAGGTGATATGGTTGCCCCAGGACAGGTCCTCGGTCACAGTTACCCCCAAGAATTTAAAACTGCTCACCCTCTCCACCGCCTCACTGCCAATGAAGAGAGGCAGATGGTTGTTATGACCCCTCTTCCAGAAATCTACAATGATCTCCTTGGTCTTTTTGGTGTTTAAGACCAAGTTATTGTCGTGGCACCATGACTCTAGTTGTTGCACCTCTGTCCTATAGTTTGTCTCATCATTTTGAGCTCATTTCTTCATATTTTGCTGGGAAAATGGGAAGTTGGTGCAGATATTAATTGAAATGTGCATGGAAATACAGTAAATAAGAAAAAAAAACAGAGTTTGTTCAATTCTAACAAGCTGGAAAGTCAGTATTTGGTGTGACCACATTTATTCTTCAACACAGCCTGAACTCTCTTAGGTAAGCTTTCTTGTAATTTCATCAAGTAGTCTTCAGGAATAGTCCTCCAGGCTTCTTGAAGGACATTTAAAGCACTTATTTGGATGTTGGCTGCCTTTTGTTCTGTTCTTTGTCAAGATGATCCCACCCTGCTTCAAAAATGTTAGCATCTCATCTGAGAGGCCAATCAATGAGTGTTGATGCTTAACAATGAAGCTGTTGCTAATCAGACGCTTTCCAGATGGTATTTCATGGTGGATCACAGTCTAATGGTACTTTTCTGTGTTCATAATCATTTTTGACAATATTCCCAACACCACTGGCTGAAATGCAGCTCCAAACCAGGTTTTATACACTCACAGTGTCCTCTCCTCCTCTGTACATATTGATGACGATTTAAACCAAACATTTCAAATGTGGATTCATTACTCCATCAGACTTAGTGGGTGGCTGTAGCTCAGGTGGCAGAGCAGGTCAGCCCCTAATCAGGCCCTGTGTGAGGTCTTTGCTGGATTTTGTTTTATTCCTTAGAAACATGACTTTTAGATATTGCTCGTCTGCTGTAGATAGATTTTTTTTAAGGATTGCCTCTTCTTTTGCTCTCCACTTGTCGAGCTTTTTTAAGGACACCATGCTGGGATTTTCAGCCAAGTTTTCAAGTTTCAGCTAACAGCTGAAAACTGATATTTTCTTGCAAAAAACACTGTTTTATTCAAACTGTGTCATCTTTGGCATTTTTGTAGATACACTAAAGAGACAGGAAGAAATTATATGCTAATAACAAAGTGCCCAAAGACACAAAATAAAATAGATTTTTCCTAGAACTAGTTCTCACAACCACTTAAAAAAAATCAAAGAAAACAAAATATAAAGAAATGAGAGGTGGCTCAAGACTTTTACATAACACTGCAGCTCATCAGATGTCATTATGAGGCAAGGTATAGCACAATTCAACAACAAGGTGATTCAAAGTGCTTTACAGAGACATTAGAAACAAAAACAAATAAAAAGCATGATTTAAAATTGATTAAAACAAGCAAACAAACTAACTAACTAATTAACTAACAAACAAACAAACAAACAAACAAACAAACAAACAAACAAAACAGTATATAAAATCCAGCCCGTTCTCACTCCCGAGGCATAACATGTCGATGTTTTGTCACGTCCCGCGGCGTTCCTGAGGAATGCGAAAGGAGACCTTCGGTGTTCTTATGGTACGCGGCGGGTTATGGCTGGAATCCAGTGCAATGACGCTCCCGCGGTAATAGGCGTTCCAGCCCTGTATTCCAGCCCTGTATTCCAGCCCTAAACCTAACCTTATCCCTAGCCCTAACCATAAGCGATTTGATGAAAAAGAGCGAACATGTGTAGATGGAGTCCAGACGGTTCTCATATTTCCTCTTTTTTCCGAGGTCGTCATTTAGGAACATGGTGGGTAGCCGAAAACGTAATATGTTGACGATTTGTCACCTAGCGTAAAATGTTACGCTTTGGGAGTGAGAACGTGTTTGATAAAATCAAAACAGATAAAATCAGAACAGTAGATAAAATCAGTGGTTAAATGTAAGTTTTGAAATTTAAGCTTAAAAGTGTGGATTTGGTGCTTTATTCAAATGCAGCTGAGAACAGGTGAGTCTTCAACCTGGATTTAAATAAACTGAGTATTTCAGCTGATCTGAGGCTTTCTGGGAGTTTGTTCCAGATATAAGGAGCATAAAAGCTGAATGCAGCTTCTCCGTGTCTGGTTCTGACTCTGCGAACTGATAAAAGACCGGATCCAGATGACCTGAGGGATCTGGAAGGTTCATACTGGGTCAGGAGGTCACTGATGTATTTTGGTCCCAAACCATTCAGAGCTTTATAGACCAGCATCAGAACTTTAAAGTCTATCCTCTGACGGACAGGCAGCCAGTGTATAGACCTCAGAGCTGGACTGATGTGGTCCACTTTTTTGGTCTTAGTGAGGATTCGAGCAGCAGAGTTCTGAATGAGCTGTAGTTGTCTGACTGATTTTTTAGGTAGACCTGTAAAGATGCTGTTACAGTAATCAAGCCTACTAAAGATGAATGCATGGACTAGTTTTTCCAGGTCCTGTTGAGACATCAGATCTTTTATCCTTGAAATATTCTTGAGGTGATAGTAAGCTGATTTTGTTATTGTCTTAATGTGTTTTTCTAAGTTTAGGTCTGCATCCATCACTACACCCAAATTTCTCGCCTGGTTTGTGGTTTTTAGATGTATAGATTGAAGTTCTCTGGTGACCTGTAATCATTTTTCTTTGGCGCCAAAGACTATTACTTCAGTTTTGTTTTTGTTTAGCTGGAGAAAATTGTGGCACAACCAGTCATTAATTTCCTCAATGCATTTACCAAGAGCCTGTACAGGGCCTCGGTCTCCTGGTGACATTGTGATATATATTTGTGTGTCATCTGCATAGCTGTGATAGTTTATTTTGTTGTTGTTTATAATCTGTGCCAGTGGGAGCATGTAAATGTTAAACAGAAAGGGTCCCAAGATGGAACCTTGGGGAACTCCACATGTGATACTTGTCTGCTCAGATGTGAAGTTACCTATTGATTCAAAGTATTTCCTGTTTTCTAAGTATGTTTTGAACCGGTTTAGTACAGTTCCTGAAAGACCTGTCCAGTTCTCCAGTCGTTTGAGTAATATGTTGTGGTCAACTGTATCAAATGCTGCACTGAGATCCAGTAAAACTAAGAATGATATTTTTCTACTGTCTGTATTCAGACATATGTCATTAAACACTTTGGTCAGAGCGGTTTCAGTGCTGTGGTTCTGTCTAAAACCTGACTGGAAGGCATCATAGCAGTTATTCTGTTTTAAGAAGTAATTGAGCTGTTGAGAAACTGCTTTTTCAATGATCTTACTTAAAAATGGGAGATTTGAGATCGGCCTGTAGTTGTTCATTTGTGTCTTGTCAAGATTGTCCTTTTTCAGTATAGGTTTAATTACAGCAGTTTTTAGTGATTCTGGAAACACACCTGATATTAAAGAAAAGTTGACGATCTGTAACAGGTCTGACTCCAAAGTCTTTGAGACCTTTTTTTGAGCTGCATGTTTCTTGTGAGATGTGGTTCTGTCTGTAAACCAGCTGATGAAAATGTGTGAAATTGTTTCAATATGTTGGACATTATGCAAGACATGTAAACGCTGCACAGGTTAAAAAAAAAGTGCTATAAAAACTATATTATATGAATTATCTGTGAAATGTACCTCACTGGTATTATTTAAAATGACTGGAAGATATCTGAATATATTTACAGACCCTCTGTCCTCTGTTCTTGTGTTCACAGCTACACTCTCCGTGTGGTCGGAAACGGAATCAAAGCTCAGATCGCCAACCCCGAAGTCAAAGTGAAAGGAGCTGACCCCGTCATAAATCAGATCATTGACAAGCTCAAGCACATCAATCAGGTAAGAGCCGCCAGTGCTTTGTACATATTTACACAGGATTTTATGATTTCATCATTAAACGGGTCTCTCCCTTCCTTTAAAGTCGACATCCCCACCCCTCGTTCTGTCAGACATATGGGAACTGCCTCCTGAGGCAATCTGGTAATTCTCTGTGCTTCTCGGCACCTTTATGAGACATTACGGTAGGCGTCCTTTGTTAGCTGCTCGTAAAGCTGAAGGCCTCAACCTTTGATTCTCAACAAATTAATTCATTTATATCATCCTTCATATTACCGGTAAGCACTGGCTTATTGAAAACTATTCTCAAATGCAAAATCATTTCTAGGCAATGAATGGGAAAAAAAATCAATCATTACACGTTTAGAAACCCATTTGATCCGCTTTGTGTGTCCTTATATTTACACAATTCTTTTTCTGCTCTTTGTCAAAATCAATGTAGCTTTTCTATCACCCCCTCTGCTTTTATGCACGTTTGTGCTGCTGTGGCTCCTTTCAGCGCTGTTTACCTCTGACGATGATGAGATTAGAACAGTTTACGGGAGCACTCTCTCTTCTGCAGCTCCAATAACAGCTGCCATAGCTTCCCTTTGGGTTGTTCCACTGCAGCAGTGGCAGCTTCACATGTCTGTTGCTTTGGTTTCCCAAGTGGCAGGCTGAAGGCCAGGCCATCTCTCTTGACCTCATGCTGGCACCCCCTCTCTGACTAATTCACACCATCTGTGGGATGTCAGAACACATAAATCTATATCATAACCATTTGAGAGTCCCTGATCTGCCTCGTTGACATTCACTATGTATTTATCTTTTGGTGTGTGCCTTTTTGCTGCTGGCATCTTAAATGTGCTTCTTACCTTGTGGTTCTGTGAATGTTTTATTTAATGGAGAAAGACTCAGAAATTGTTTTTCTGCTGCCAAGTAAGTATGAAACGGATGATCAGCGGCTGAGCCTATATTATGCAGTCATTCATAATCCCCGGAGTTAATGTAACTTGAAATCCTATATGTAGCACACTCGGCTATTTTAGCACACTTTTTTGGGTTTTTTTTTGTCAGTCTGCTGTCTTTGACTCAGCCAGAATTAAAAACCAAACGATGATCAGTGTTTTGCTCATTGAATCCTCTGTATCTCTGTCAGTTTGCAAGATTGATCTTCAGTAATATCATCAACTTCATGACATATGGCTAAAGATTTGTGTCTAACGGTGGCACATTTGTTTTATGAAATCTTTATTTCATCAGCCAGTCTCATTAAGATTCTCTCTCGGGTGTCTGTTTTACAAGAGAGACCTAAGGATGAGAAGCATTCATAAGGAAACGATTATCAAACGGAACAACAACACAATAAACAGAAACATTGGCGACAGTTGCAAGAACCACGCTGTACTTTTGTCTTTGCAAAAACACACCGCTTAAATCTGCAGTCATTTTTGGCAGTAAATTGTTTTGGTCATTTGACTCCATTAAAAGTCAATTAAAAGTCAGAAAGAGTCTTAAAAATAGCCAGAATTAAGCACACTCTAACAGATCTGCATGTAGGAGTCATTTGAGCTAAGCACATTTAATCTTCAAATATGTTCATGTTTGAAATGTTGCAGAAATTTTTGGCTCTCTGTGCAGTGCATAAAAAAAATGGCATACATGTAGTTTGACACCGAGGCAGCACGATGGTCAGTGTTGCCTCGTAGTGAGAAGGTCCTGGGTTCGAAGCCAACATCTGTGTGGAGTTTGCATGTTGTACCCAAAGACATGCAGTTAGTGAGGTTAACTGGTGATTCTAACTTGCCCATAGGTGTGAATGTGAGTGCTGTTTGTCTCTCTGTGTGTTACGTTCCAGCCCCCTCCCTGCGATCCTGAATTGGATAAGTGGAAGAAAATGAATAGATAGTAAGAAAGCCTAAATAGACCTTAAGGGATCTCTAATTAAGGGATTAGATCACCTTTTGAAATCAATATACCGGGCAGCATCCATCTCTCATTGTAAAGAGGCAAAAGTGAAAGCAGAACTGGTGGTAGCCATGGGGTTCTGCAGCACTTTGATCGATACAAACAGCTATGTCTGCAATTTTTTTTCCACTGTGCAGAAAGCCAAAAATTTTCAGCAACATTTTCAGCAACATTTCAAATATGAGTATATTTGAGGATTTGCTGTTTAGCTGCTTCAGATGACTCCTACATGCAGATCTAATTCGTTAGTTTACGTTTAATTTGTGCTGTGCCGTCTATTTCAGGTTTTGTATACGCATATGGAAGGGAAAGTTGTGCTTTTCAGTCTCTTTCAGTTTAATCAAGACCAGAGATGGGCAGTAACGCGTTACTTGTGTAACCCCTATAGACATGGTTACTAGTATTTTCTTGTTTTTACCTGGTATTATTATTTCCGACACCCCTTGAACACACTTTGATTTTCCGTAGTTCAGTGAATGCAACAAAAGCACGTTGCTGCATTAAGCTAGGCAAAACGGAGCAAGACACCGAGAGCAAATAACAAGCTACACAGTGAGTCTTTTGGTATAAAATAAGTGTTATAAAGTATTTTCAACAGTCTCTAACTTAAAGTTATGTACTTTTCAGAGGCCTTTATGTGTTTTACTCTCGACCAAAACCAGGCAGAGCGTGTATTTGTTTCTTGGGAATTCCGGTGAGTTACTAGAGATGATAAGTTAGCAGGAAAACTTATGCTAATTTTACATGTGGTAAACACTGCAACAGTGCGAATTCCGTATTGTCTAAAAAAAAGCTAAAACCAGTCGGAGTACTTGAATCGTGTGTGAAATGGAATGTCGTATTTTATTTTATTGTCTATTTGATTGGGCATCTTCACAAATGTGCAAAACTAATGCAGAATGCACTTCTCTTTTAGCCATAAATGTTGTCCAGTGCCTTTTCTGCACTTTGTCATTTCAGTTATAGGTTAATACATGTAAATAAGTTATTTAAAACTAGTTACGTTACAAACATTTCATGATGTGATTACATATGCCTTAAAAAGGGGTATTTAAATACAATTGATTGTAATGCTGTAAAGCAATACAAATGGAATTCATAGAGACAGAACAATGTTAAAACAACAGTGTACTTGATTTTGAAAACTTTATGAGATCTCATTTTATTTAGAAAAACTGTTAAGAACTATTTTGTTTATTGCTCTGTACTGTATGTGCAGACTGGTTTTTTGTGATCCTGGATCTGAAGTGGTTCTGGATATGGATGGCGAGCCAGACCCTGTGAAAACTCTTGGCGAATCCAAAAGCAGTGTGGCCAGCTGTTCTGGATGCAGGAGTAGAGCTACAGTCTGAATTACTTCGAATCGCAGGATTTCAGATAAGCAAGAGCAAAAACTGCTTACTTCATACGGATTGTTTCTCTGGGAAACTATTGAACTCCCAATATCCTGCTCATCAGGAGTCAGGTCTAAAGAGACTACTTATTTTATTTTATTTTGTTGTTATTTTCAAAAGAGCGCTCTTCTCTGTTGATCTTCTGTTAATTTTCTATGCTGTTTACATTGGATTATTGCACCACCGTAACATTGTAATAAATCTGCCGGCTGTTCAACACTCAATTCTCTCAAATTTATTTTACTCCTCTCGAATCTAGTCTATAAGTTTAACCCTACTATACTAAGCAGGTGTTACATAAAAGTGGCGAGCCAGCCAGGAGGAGTTTGGCTATTTAATGCCTTTAATCCAATCATTGGCACACAGTTGGCAGTTTTATGACAATTTTTGCACATTTTTCCACTGAAGTAACATGGATGTCATTGAACGTGAACGTATCAAGGTACCAAATGCTGTACTAATCAGTGGGTTTTCTGGTACAGAGACTGATGAAGAAGTTGTTAAGTTTTTGCAACACTATGGTTCTATTGCACGAACAGTGAAAATTGCTAGTTCTGACCCTGACTTTAAAGATACAGTTATAGTTGAGTTTGAGTATGGCACAGCCATTGAGTCGATTCAGGGTGAACTACCCTGTCACAGAACAACATCTGACCCAAATGTAGTTCACAGCATCCAACTCTTATCCCCAATTTACAGTGCTAAGCTAACGACTAGTACTACAGAGTCTTACCTTTCTAATTTAAAGGGTATTGCTAAGGTGAGTGGGGTAGATTATGAGAAAATACTACTTAGTGAACTTAACAAACTTCAGGCCTCTGCTGGGGAAAGGGAGGGTACAGCCCCCTCTAAGGTCATTTCAGTAGATGACCCAGTCCCTTTAATACCTGGTTCTGTTTTGAGACGACCAAGCAGTGAAACTATCCCACCCACTCTGACCACTGACACCATCAATCCTTCCCTTACTGACAGACCAGCTCCTATTTTGAACCCTGAACACTTGACCACACCTGAAGTCCAGAGGGTCATTGTGGAGCACATTGTCAAAAGTACTGATATGTCCCAATCCTATCCAAGCTCTGTAAAATTCAGGTCCTTTTCTGGAAAAACCCCATGCCCTAATACGGAGGTTGACTATGACACTTGGCGAAGTCATGTTGAGTTTTATCTTGCAGATTCTTCTGTTCCTGAAAGACAAGTAGTACGGAAGATCATTGACAGCCTCTTACCGCCAGCTGCAAACATTGTTAAACAATTGGGTCCCTTGTCCAGCCTCAAAGACTTTTTGAGCTTGCTTGATTCTGCATATGGAACTGTAGATGACGTTGATGAGCTGTTCGCAAAATTCTTGAGTACAAACCAAAATGCTGGCGAAAAACCTTCAGCCTATGTGCACAGGCTGCAGACTACCCTTGACAAAGTTGTAAAAGGGGGAGGAGTCCCAGTTAGTGATTTCGATCAGCAGCTTTTGAAGCAGTTCTGTAGGGGATGCTGGGATGATAACCTAATCGCTAGCCTCCATCTAGAGCAAAAGAAATCCAGTCCACCCTCCTTTTCTGAGCTGCTTTTACTCTTGCGAACAGAGGAAGATAAGCAGGCAGCCAAGTCAACTCGCATGAAGCAGCACTTGGGAATTTCAAAAGTAAAGGTGCAGTCCAATCCTTTAAATGTTTACCCAACCACTGAGTTTCAAGCTGCTGCTGCTACTGACAGCTCCGCTCAAGCATCTGCCAAGAAACTGCAAAAACAAATTGCTCAACTGCAAGAACAGTTAAGTTCCTTAAAAGCTTCAATGGAAACCATGGTTGCAAAGAAACCTCAGGCAAAGTTCCCAAAAGCTGTAAAGAAACAGCAGCTAAAGGAGGCACAAACACAGAACTCTCCGTTGAAAAATGAAGGCTTTGGCAAAAACAAAAAGCCTCGCCCATGGTTCTGCTTTAACTGTGGCGAGGATGGCCATATAGCTCCCTCTTGTGACAATGAGCCGAATCCCAGTACTGTTGAAGCCAAGCGGAAAGAGCTAAGGGTAAAACAAAAAGCTTGGGAAGACCAATGTGACTCTGATTTAAACTAGTTCCTGTTTCAGTTGAGGGACAAACTGGAACTAGAAGCGACAAAAGTCCCACTCAAAACCGCCCAACAAAAAAGTGTTGTGCACAAACAAGTATGCGTCATTCCAGCTTTCCAAAGGGCTTAATTGGCAAGAAGTGCACAGCTAATGTCAACATAGCTGGAGTGAGTTGCAATTCTTTGTTAGACTCTGGGTCGCAAGTAACGACTATTTCACACTCATTTTACCAGAGACATTTGTCTGATCTTCCCATCCAGACATCAGTTAAATATTTGGGCCATATTGTCTCCAAAAATGGTGTGCAAACAGATCCTGAAAAGGTTGCTACTATCAAGACCTGGCCAGTGCCACAAAACTTGAAACAGTTGAAGTCATTCTTAGGGTTCACAGGCTATTATCGCCGATTTGTTAAGGACTATTCAAAGATAGTCCGGCCCTTAAACGATCTCACATGTGGCTATCCACCTCTCAGAAAAGGCCAGAAGCAATCAGGCACTTCCAAATATCTCAATCCTCGAGAACCCTTTGCAGACAGATGGACGCCTGTTTGTCAGTCAGCCTTTGAATGCATTAAGGAGAAGTTAACATCATCCCCTGTATTGGGGTTTGCAGATGCAAAGCTCCAATATGTTCTGCACACTGACGCTAGTACCACGGGCCTGGGTGCCGCTCTTTATCAGGAGCAGGATGGTAAAATGCGCGTCATTGCCTATGCTAGTAGGGGATTGACACCAAGCGAGACCAGATATCCAGCTCATAAGCTAGAATTTCTAGCTCTGAAATGGTCCATTGTCGAAAAATTCCATGATTACCTTTACGGTAACGAGTTCATCGTTGTAACGGATAACAACCCGCTTACATATATTCTGACCACGGCAAAACTTGACGCAGCGAGTTATCGCTGGTTAGCAGCGTTGTCTACCTTCAACTTCCAAATCAAATACAGAGCTGGGAAGGCTAACCAGGATGCCGACGGCCTATCACGGAGGCCTCATCAAACTCTGGCTGCAGATAGTGTGACATTGGAAGAGGAAAACAGGATTCAACAACTCACCTCACGCCTTCTCGGATCCCTTCCAAGCTCTAACAGTGTATGCCCTGACACTGTAGCAGCTATATGTAATAAGCATCTTCTCAATGAGAACAGTGAGAACTCACCTTGTGTCATTCTGGTTGAGTCCTTGGCTATGAGTGCTGATGCCATTCCTGATGCATACAGTGATGCTGAAACATCTGGTCAAGTAGCTGCTCCCTTGTTTTCTGAGCATGAGCTTAAAGAACACCAAAGATCTGACCCAAGCATAAACCACGTCATTCAGTTACTAGAATCTGGTGCTGATGTTCCATGCGAAAACAGGTCTGAAACATTTGACATAAAACTGATGCTCAGAGAATGGAAACGTTTTGAAATGAGAAATGGCCTTCTGTATAGGAAACGACAGTGTGACTCAGTTACAACTTACCAGCTTGTACTCCCTGTCTCTCTTAGGTCTACTGTTCTCAAGCTGCTCCATGATGATATGGGTCATATGGGGTGGGAGAGGACTCATGATCTAGTGAGGGCAAGATTTTATTGGCCTAAGATGGGTGCTGATATTGAGACTAAAATAAAGAACTGTGGTCGTTGTGTTAGAAGGAAGTCCTTGCCTGAAAAAGCAGCACCACTGGTTAACATCAAAACCACACGCCCAATGGAATTGGTGTGTATGGACTTTCTTTCTATTGAACCCGACAGTAAGAGTACCAAAGACGTGTTGGTCATCACAGATCATTTCACGAAATATGCAGTGGCCTTGCCCACCCGAGACCAAAAGGCAACCACTGTGGCCAAAAATCTTTGGGAAAACTTTTTAGTTCACTATGGGTTCCCCGAACGCCTCCATAGTGACCAGGGGAGGGATTTTGAGTCACATGTTATTAGGGAATTGTGCTCAACCACAGGCATTAAAAAAGTAAGGACCAGTCCTTATCACCCGAGAGGTAACCCCGTTGAGCGATTCAATCGCACCCTGCTTGGTATGCTGGGCACTCTGAAGGATGAGCAAAAGATTCATTGGCGTGATTTTGTCAAGCCTCTTACCCACGCCTACAACTGTTCAAAGAGTGAGGTTACCGGGTTTAGCCCTTACGAGCTAATGTTTGGTCGAAAACCCAAGCTACCAGTCGACCTTGCCTTTGGGTTGCCAGTTACAGGGGACTCACCAACATCCCATTCCCAGTATGTGCGCAATCTGAAAGCTAGGCTTGAGGAAAGTTACCAGATTGCACTCGAAAACTCCAAGAGAGTTGCTGAGCGAAACAAGAACAGGTTTGATAAAAAAGTCAGAGAGTCCACACTTCAAGCTGGGGACAGAGTCTTAGTCAAGAACGTTCGTTTGCGCAGTAAACACAAACTTGGCGATAAATGGGAACACATGGTGTACCGTGTTGTTAAGAAACTGGAAAATGTTCCTGTGTATGTGGTCCAACCGGAGAAGGGTGGTGGTCCGAGCAGGACTCTTCATCGAGACCTTTTACTTGCATGTGGTGATCTCTCAGACATTGAGGATGAGGTTGAGACAAAGCCCAAACCTCCACGTCGACCTAAGACTCGGCAGAGCCCTTCTGAACCTAAAGATACAGAAATGTCAGAGTCTGAGGAGGAGTATGAATGCATTTCAAGTCATCCCTCAATCCAAACCAAGACGTTTATCAGAATTTGTGACCAAACTCAAAACCATTCCCATGTGCAAAATGAGACAACAAGCTCCGAAATTCAAAATGATCCATGTACGCTCAAAAGTGACAACTCTTTGCTTCAACCAATAGAGACAATCTCGGACGAGAATGACCATGGACAGGGAAATCAAACTGAACCTGAATTGCTGAATGAGGAATCTCACTCCAACATCATGGGAGAGAATCATATTGTCCAAGTTCAAGGAGAACCAGATGTTGAGATAGAAAACATAGAGCAGAGTGAAAATATCACTGACCAACATGCTGAACAAACACCTGAAATAACTCCTGAAACACCTCAAGTGAGAAAATCTGAGAGATTAAAGCGACCCCCAGGACGGTTTCATTATCCCCAGTTGGGTCAACCCCTTATATCCTTTGCACAACGATTTCTGGATAACTTTAACCAAGCTCTTGAGTCGTTTAGTAGCTATGAAAACACTCAAATCTATGATGTTTAGATACATTTTAAGTACATGAAGGCACTCATGTTTATTCAAAGGGGGAGGGTGTAACCCCTATAGACATGGTTACTAGTATTTTCTTGTTTTTACCTGGTATTATTATTTCCGACACCCCTTGAACACACTTTGATTTTCCGTAGTTCAGTGAATGCAACAAAAGCACGTTGCTGCATTAAGCTAGGCAAAACGGAGCAAGACACCGAGAGCAAATAACAAGCTACACAGTGAGTCTTTTGGTATAAAATAAGTGTTATAAAGTATTTTCAACAGTCTCTAACTTAAAGTTATGTACTTTTCAGAGGCCTTTATGTGTTTTACTCTCGACCAAAACCAGGCAGAGCGTGTATTTGTTTCTTGGGAATTCCGGTGAGTTACTAGAGATGATAAGTTAGCAGGAAAACTTATGCTAATTTTACATGTGGTAAACACTGCAACAGTGCGAATTCCGTATTGTCTAAAAAAAAGCTAAAACCAGTCGGAGTACTTGAATCGTGTGTGAAATGGAATGTCGTATTTTATTTTATTGTCTATTTGATTGGGCATCTTCACAAATGTGCAAAACTAATGCAGAATGCACTTCTCTTTTAGCCATAAATGTTGTCCAGTGCCTTTTCTGCACTTTGTCATTTCAGTTATAGGTTAATACATGTAAATAAGTTATTTAAAACTAGTTACGTTACAAACATTTCATGATGTGATTACATATGCCTTAAAAAGGGGTATTTAAATACAATTGATTGTAATGCTGTAAAGCAATACAAATGGAATTCATAGAGACAGAACAATGTTAAAACAACAGTGTACTTGATTTTGAAAACTTTATGAGATCTCATTTTATTTAGAAAAACTGTTAAGAACTATTTTGTTTATTGCTCTGTACTGTATGTGCAGACTGGTTTTTTGTGATCCTGGATCTGAAGTGGTTCTGGATATGGATGGCGAGCCAGACCCTGTGAAAACTCTTGGCGAATCCAAAAGCAGTGTGGCCAGCTGTTCTGGATGCAGGAGTAGAGCTACAGTCTGAATTACTTCGAATCGCAGGATTTCAGATAAGCAAGAGCAAAAACTGCTTACTTCATACGGATTGTTTCTCTGGGAAACTATTGAACTCCCAATATCCTGCTCATCAGGAGTCAGGTCTAAAGAGACTACTTATTTTATTTTATTTTGTTGTTATTTTCAAAAGAGCGCTCTTCTCTGTTGATCTTCTGTTAATTTTCTATGCTGTTTACATTGGATTATTGCACCACCGTAACATTGTAATAAATCTGCCGGCTGTTCAACACTCAATTCTCTCAAATTTATTTTACTCCTCTCGAATCTAGTCTATAAGTTTAACCCTACTATACTAAGCAGGTGTTACACTTGTAACGCGTTACTGTAATCCGATTACTTTTTTCAAGTAACTAGTAAAGTAAGGGATTACTATTGCAAAAACGGTAATTAGATTACCGTTACTTTCCCGTAGGAACGCTGCGTTACTGCGTTACTAAAACTGTGATTTTTTTGCGAGAATGTCTCATGACAGTGACGTAAGCGAGTGCGACGTTCGTGACAACAGCTGTGTGCAGATCAACAATGGATCATATATCGAGTGCGGGAGAGAGTATGAGCGTGCAGCGTTTAAAGCGTGGAAGTACTGACCTTACTTTGAGTTTGATTCCATAAAAAGTGACAAAAACATTAGTGTCCATTAGCATTGTGCGTGGGAAGAAAACATCTTTTTACAGCGAAAAAAACCCCTAAACTTCCAAGCAAGCTCCGAGTGCGCTATGACGTAATGGAAAATTCACAGAGAAACTGCCGTATCCTTCCACTGACCGCTGCGGCACACCTGCACCAGGGTAAACCTCCGCCTACCCAACTCCTAATGTACAGGTGAAAATAGAGCAACAGGACCGCTAGTCTTTGATTTTATTTATTTTCTGCTGTGTTTTACTTGCATCTATTTGAAAGAGTGAGTGTAAACACAAAAAAAAAAAAATATTTTATGTGCTGGAATGTGCAGAAAATAGGTTTAAATATCAAACAAATTTCTTCCAGTCAGAGAATGTTGCATATAATTAAATTTTTGCTTGATGCATAAAGTTAAAAGATTAAAATTAATAAAACTAAAAAAGTTTTAAAAAGAGACTTTTCCATTTGATTACATTTTGTATGATGGATTATGCAGAAAAAGTAGAATTGGGCTGAAAGATCTATCGCTTTATCACCTATTCAGGTTGTAAATCGTGTTTTTAAAAAGTAACTAAGTAACTAAGTAATTAATTACTTTTGAAAATAAGTAATCAGTAAAGTAATGGGATTACTTTTTGGGGGAAGTAATCAGTAATTAGTTACTGATTACTTTTTTCAAGTAACTTGACCAACACTGATCAAGACAGAACTGAAGTAGCGCTGGCTGCACTGATATTTAAAGACGTTGATTAATCAACTAATTTTTTCTGAGGAGTCTATTAAATGTTGTTAATGTTGTCTAAGTTTAACTGTTGGTATTTAAAGTACCAAAAAAGATGCTAAATACTGTGATTGATTTATTGATTTATAAAAATTATTTTTCCCTGTGAAATATACCAATGAACTAATTGTTCAGTTTGTTTACATGGTGAAAAATGCTGGTTCTCTTCAGTTTCTTCCTCGTCTCTTTTCTCCTTTCTCTTCAAGTGTCACTTGTATTCTTCCTTATGCCGCGTTTTAAAAAGGAGAAAGTCTGCGACCTCATTTGTGGCATCACAAACAGTGATAAAAAGTGACACTTGGGCACAACACTGACATGTAGCTCATTATCACATTACTCTCTCATCTAAGAATCAAATCTTTGGCGTGTGAAGAAACTTACTGAGGTACATCTGATTTTCAGGAACTGCACACAATGTGAGGTGTCATTTCAGAGTCACAGTTTTTTTTCTGTTGTTTTTGAATAATAATCTGTCTTTGTACGATCTTACATTTCAGACAAAATCCCTGGAACAATAAAAATAAGAGTTCTGTGAAAAGTTAGTTATTTCAATTATATTTGAATATCTAACGTGCTAGTATTTGGAATAAACTAAATTAAAAGACATATAACACAGACTTGGTGGCTGCTGGCTGTTTTTAAACAAAGCCAGTTGTTAAATTACTGAAATAAATACATTTACAGAACTTACTCAATAAAATTAGCGTGAACTTTGATCAATTTTATTCCAAAGCAACTTTGCAACATGCAGTGATGCTGTACACAAAGTAATGTCCAAAGCGAGGGTGTCAAACATAAGGTCCAGGGAACAGAAGCAGCCTGGCACAGACTCCAATCTGCCTTTGGAAAATATGACAGGGAGCGTAAATAATTTGGGCATTCATACTATAGCACAGTAATTAAAAAAACAGATAAACTATTAAATAACAGAAAAGTTCCTGCTCTCTCTATGACAATATAAGCTTCTGTTTTTTGTTTGTTTTGTTTTTTTACAAGGGGTCCAAAAAATGGACATTTCCTGTGAATTTACAGAAACTTTCTGTTTATAATTACAGGACGTTCTGGGCAATGAGCTATGTGATTTTTTTTTTTTTCTGTAATTTTACACATTTTTTTAAAATTGAAGCCCAAAGAGTCACGCTGACAGATTTCTTTCTTTTACCGTAGCAGAGTTTCTATATCACATGGAAAATCTAGGACAATTAAACTATCTCAGAGATTAAATGTGCAGTTCAACAGGGGAATTAAACTGCACATTTGAAAGGGGAGTGTCAGTTGTCTGGCCCACTTAAGATCAAAGTGGGCTGTATGTGGATCTTGATATGAAAGAAACCATCTATGTCCACTGTGAACGACCATCTTTGAACAGAGGCGATGGTTTACGACACCAACTGTCTGCCATCTATAATCCAGTTTTGAGATCCCTTCCCAGACGCCTTAACGCCCAGCCACATCCTGGGCCTTTTGACCTCAGTAAATCACACGATAGGATGGGGCTAGTTTCACAGTGGGTTAACCCGAAACCTTGGCTGATTGTGACCTACAGCCGTTTTCACACCTTGGCTCGTGTAATTAGGTAGAGGATCAATAGGGGGTCCATGTCCCTCTTGGGGGGACACTGAAATAGAGCTTAAATCTGGGACTCTTCCTCATTTGACCCTAGAACTGAAGAAGCTTCTTGGATGAGAGTTGAAACATCTTCAAGCAACTTAAAGAAGTCCAGAGGCTTTTCTTTCCAAGCTCCTTAGACCTCTTCATATGAAATGAATTTGACATCTCTAGTCTGAAGCTTAAAAAATACATTTTGAGATTAGTTTTGCGTACAGAGTTAGGCACCATTGCAGCATCCTCGTAAAACGATTTTTTTTAGCATGCACAAGCGGTATCCACTGCTCTCTCATCAGCTGTCACAAAGAGGCATTGAGGTGTGCAGTTCACAGTTTTGAATGAAATGCTTTGAGAGCTATTGGATGGCTTCTCTTAAAATGTGTTTTAAAGTTTTGTCTCCCCCTCAGTATGAACATAAATGTAAAAACACATATTGGGCCATGTTTGCAAGTTTATGGTGCAAATAAAATGTAAGCAGCTCGCCTCATGTGTAAACATCTGGGATACTTTAAAATATGCATCTACTGCGTGACCTGTATGAGACAGACTGCTGAAAAACGTGTTGACACATCACAGCCTACTTTAGATCTGCGGGTCAGACAACTCTGCCCACAAACGTGTTTCTTGGAACAAAGCTTCCTTTACTCGCTCAGGTGTTTCAAGAATATCGACGCTGACTACACAGCACACAAATGTTAGCAAATCACAGATGGCACCGAGTCCCAGGGAGTATGAATAGAGTATGAATATCCAGATAAATGCCTGACAATAAAAGTTTTTCTGTTAATTAAACAGAGTTAAACACAGACGCCTTTTTGTGTTTGCTGCTAATAATATCATTTTCACTGTAAAGCAAAAAGTCTTCCACTAAAGTGTGAAAACAAATGCTGTTATCGTGATCAGCAAGAATTTTCGTGACATTAATTAGTTTGCTCGTTTGGCTAAGCGGACCATAAACTAAAGTCTGATTGCAAACGTGGAAGGATGCAGAGGGAAAGTGCGTTTGTGACTTTCTCCAAAAATGTACATGTTTGAACAGATAAAGCAGAAGTAATACAGAAAGCAAAAGACGCCTCTTGATCAGCCTCTTGGAGACATCAGTCTCCAGTAATTCAGGACAAACTTGGCAACGCCGCTTTGGCCCAAACACCGCCGCGTTCCAGCTTTGAAATTGTGCTGCCAGTTTCCCCTTTACTTTTGCTTCCTAAAGTCAATTTTAAATTGGCTAATTCTGGATGTTCCACAATTGTCTGGTTGACTGTGATGGCTGTTCAATAAGCAGTTTTATGTGGAAAGGAGAGCCCTTGACAGTCTGATTTTTGTAGTTAAAACCTACTCGTGTTTAAATACAACATTTGCCCTTCTGCACACGCTCTGTTCGCCAAGTCTTCGTGGTGTGTGCCAGCACAGCCTCCGGCACATGCAGACAAAATAAAAATACAGATTCTGTGCTGATGCAGCAGGGTAAATGCTGACCCCTGCCTATTCGTGTGTAGTCACGATGGGTACCATCTACATCAGTCCTGTTTTTAGATTTTTATCCGGCTTTGTTTCAATGAATTCAAGATATAAGTAAATGAACAAAAAAACAAGAAGAAAAGACCCTGCACCGACACATTTAGTAAAAGTTATACTGAGTCAGACTAATTCTCAATGGAAGTGCTTTATTATTGCTTCATATCAGTTAAAAATAATAACATATCACTCCTTACGCTTTCTTCTTACTGCTTTCCTGTATGTAGAGATTTCAGTAGCTACAGTACAGACAATATTCAGACTTTTTTCACTGAGATTTACTACTGAAAAGATCTTGAAAAATAGAAATGCTAACATTGTTGTTCAAATAGTGATTGCAGCAAAACACGATGTGTATAAAAACTAACAATGGCAGGAGACTGAACAGCCATTCAGATCATCTAAACCAGCTTTCTGACTGCAGAAGCTTTAAACGCCTTGAAAATACAGTTAGCACATATCATGGCTGTAACCTGTTTTTTTTTAAACTTGGTACTACAAATCATATGTTAGATGAGGTTGGATTTCAGTTATTCATGACAGTAGAGAAGCTTCTAGAGAGTTTATTTTAACCCAAACGATGACATTCTCAAATCTATCCAAACAGCGACAGAAAACCAAAAGGTCTCCAAAGTGTCCAGACTTGAATACAAGTCTCCAGATATAGATTTTGATTTAAACCCTTACTCCTCCCTTTTCTTCAAAGCAGGGATTTCATGGGGATTTTTTTGTTTTTTGTTTTTTTTTTACCCCTCAGCTGCAAGAGGTTTGTGGGGAATTGCGGGTGGCGTGGACATCCAAGATTTTGAATACAATAACCCGAGAATAGGGTGGCAGAGGATTTCCAAATGACACCATACGTGCATCAACTAAAAATCTTAGACCAGTGGTGTCCTCGAGGCCTCAAGGTCAAGGTCGGAGGTCGAGTTTTCTGAAAATCAACGCAGGATTTCGAAATTCAACAAATACTTAAAATCTACTAAAAATCTTACATGAGTTTGAATCTCAGGCTGATTTTCCAACATTCACCTTGAATTTTCACATTTATATCACAGGTGGATCTACTAGGAGGCTAAGGGTAGCACTGGCGGCTGCCAGTATTTTATTTTACACGGTTGTAATGCACAGTTAGTGCAGCAGAGAATCCATCAGTACAAACCAGTGTGATGCAAAAAAGGGGCAGATTGGTTAGCAGTCAATTTGAGAGGAGAACGTCAGTGGAGATGCACATACAAGGTAAAATGGATGTAAGTGGTCAATCAGATACATAAAGCATTTAGCTAGCAAAATCAGTTAATAACTAATCAATCAGAGTGCATTCTGCCTGCAGCACCCGCCACAGCCTGTAATTTATTCTACCAGCCAAGCTAATTGATATTTTTTACACAATAATTCCAGTAATCAGCAGAATTAAAAACCTGTTGTCAAGCATGCTTTTTCAGATATTTAACTGAGAGACATGTTTTCCTTCATGTTCAGCAGTGTGGGTGTTGCAGTGCTTTTTAAAAAAGGAAAGAAAATACTCAGTTAGTCAATCTATGGCACAACCACTTCAGTCAACTTTGCTTTTTAGTTTTATCAAAGTCCTTCTGGAAGTAAGCCTTGCCACTCAACACCTATCTTGGAACTGCCTCTGGGCAGTTACTTCAGGCTAACGAGACCAGGCCCCTAAATGAATGAGGGAGTGAAGCATTACTGGAGTTTCAGTGTTGACCGGGCTGTAAAATCTGCTTGTATAGAATTACAAGTTCAGTCTCAAGGGAAAAAAATATTTTGGAGACTTTTCCTTAAAAAGCCTTTTTTATTCTTACATGTTATCCTTCTACTGTGCATTTGCAAAGCTTTATTTATGGCTTGATTCGATGTGCATGTCATCTCACCAGAGTACTTGGAAAGAAACCTTACCTTTATTCCCTTATAGTACCTATATCATTAATACAAAACCATCCATTATACAGTTAAACATCACCTCTGCGCTTGCATCAGGGCCACATGTTTCCCACTTTGGGTGTTGTAAAGCACATTATTGAATTTTTGCCATAAATTTCCCCTACTGTGTCTCCGCTTTCAGGATGAGAACTTGCGGAAATGAGCTGTCTTTTATGTTTTCATGGAAACTCTCTTGTTAGGGAGGCTGGTTGGTACAAATGTTCGGACAATCACACTTAAAATGTTGAGCTCGGACTTTCTGAAGCAGTAAATTTGTAAGAGAGCAAAATGGCATCTTAAGGGCTTGTGCTTTTACTTCTGAGAAAGGAGAAATATGGAAACTGTGTGTTTTCGTAGTAGTCGGCAATGGAGGAAGGTAAAACTTTACAAATGATCTTGTATCTAAAAACTTTAAATTATACATCTGGCACGATTCATCTAGCAGCTTGTGCATTCACAATCCTTCAGTCTAGTTATTATCATCTGGCTGGGACTTGATTTGCAAATGGGTCTGATTTGCAAATAGTTCTGATTGGCATGTCATTAGCTGCTGAAGTGCGGCACAAGTGTCAGCGAGAGTGTATGACCTGAATTGCCATCAGGCGTTCATTTTAAACTGTCAGACTTTATTTCTCTACCATTTCATGTTATGAGCATGCAGCATGGTTTTACACACCAAGGAGTGCTAAGAAGTGGCTGCGATTCACAGCCAGTGTGGCTTTTTAAAAAGGAGACTTGGTCCTGGGAAGGATATTTGGGTTCATATTTCAAATTCAGTCACTTTTAAATTCTGATCCTGAATTTCTGTGTGTGTTTGTGTGTTGAGGGATGAGTCTGTGACCAGCAGAAACATCAATTATTTATTGCAGTGTACAAACGAGTGGCTGTGTGCACATCTGCATATCCACTACATAAAACAGCATTATGCAAATCATTATAGCGGGGGTTAACTTAATATGATGAAACTTGTCTTAAAGTATGCACGTGTGCAGGTAAATCCCAGAATCTCTTTTCTAGAGAAAGAAGGAAGTGTACACTGAAAGGCAAAAGGTGGCATTCTATTATCTTTAAAGACGCTGCTGTTGGGCATTTGTATGAGGATAAGAGTGATAGCCATGCAAATGTTGATTTTCATGTTTTCCATCTACATATCAGAAATGTTTTCATTCATCTGCCCCTGACCTTGACTAACCAGAGCACAGAAGCTTCCCCAAGTTTCCCTGGGACCAAATGGAAATATATCATTACTATTCTGCACCCGAGACCGCAGAAAACACAAAACGGCAATGCATCTATTGACAAATTTATTATACAATCTGAGTGTACAAACTCTAGATTTCATCATCTTGCTCATCAGCAGCTCTTTCCTATGAATTATTTGTGGGCTCCTCTCCTTCCTTGCCTGTCCTCTCCTCTTGATGTGGTAAAACCCATCAAGAATCTATAAGTAGGCTCTGTCCCAGTGTCTCTCAATCAAAATCAGGGGCAAGCAGCTCCTCACCCACTCTGCCGGCTGAATTATTTACCAGCCATTGATGTGGTGGTTGACCAGCAGTTTTACTTCTGAATTATTCATATCGTCTCTCCTCTTAGGAGAGGAGGATTAACGCTACGAATATATTCACATTTTATTTGTTGTGCTCCTGAACGCGTATACCAAAATGCAGCATCTGAAAGTCCGGTTTGGGATTAAACCCAATCTTATTTATTACCATTATCCTCAAGTCTCAAGATGATTTATTTTTAACACAACACATCCACTTAATTCCTGTTGCAGCTTACGAAGGAGTGTGTAAAGTCATAAATGTCGTTACTGTGCAAGTGTGTCTTAATTAGAGAAAAATCCCAGAACCTGCAGGATAATGATTTTTTTTTTTACCCACACAAGGTGTTTAAAACATTCAAAGACAAATCCGGCTAAGCTGCCTACACGCAGATAAGTTTATCTTAAGTGAATGTATGTGATTATAGTTTAAGCAACAGCAGCATAATCCTCTTCGTGCACTTGGACATAGGTTGTGAAATTCAAGTTCTGCAGCACAGCAAAGTCCAAAATCACACATGAATAATTCACATTTTTTAATTTTAATTCACGTTCATACTAAATTTTAAGAGCCGCCTCTCAATTGCGTTTGTGTGTAGTTGATTTGGTTTGTGGAGGAGCACGTTCTGCAAATACAGTGTTCATTTCAAATATAGTGACCTAATGCTGTCAGCTACAGTAACAGTGCTTATGCTTAGCTTTTAATTAAAGCTGAACTGTTTTCTGTAACAGATGTGAACGTTTAGAACAGCTAACAAGTAACTGGACAATTTATTAGGTACACCTTGTTCATATTTAATCCTTCACCGTGCAGCAAGGTGTTGACAACATTCCTCAGAGGGCCTAAAGTGTGGCGAGAAAGTGACCTGCACATCATCGCAGTAGGATAGATCAATGCTTTCATTTTGTTTTCTGGCAAATTCCTATCCTACCATCTGAATGTTGCAGCAGGAATCAAGACTCGTCAGTCCAAGCAACATTTTCCCAATCTTCTGTCGTCCAATTTTGGTGAGCATGTGTAAACTGAAGCCTCAGTTTCCTGTTCTTACCTGACAGGAGTGGTAGCCAGTGTCATCTTCTGCTGCTGTAGCCAATCTGCTTCAAGTTTCGACATGTTGTGCTCCCAGAAATTATTTTCTGTATATACCTTGGTTGTAATGAGCGGTTATTTGGGATATTGTTGCCTCTCTGAATGTCTGGCCATTCTTCTCTGATGTCTGAGCCCATGAACTGTAGCAGTTTCTGAAATACTCCTGCTTGGCACCAAGAGCCATGTCACATTCCAAATCGCTTAAATCCCCTTTGTTACATATTCCTAAATGTACTTTAGAGGGTCATCTTGATCATGCCTACATGAAGTGAATCGCTGTCATGTGATTGGCTGATTAGATATTTGTGTTTAAAAGTGGTTATCAGGTGTACCTAACAAAGTGGCTAAATAAAGCAACTTAATAAATAAATAAATAATGCATTCTCAGTTTGGCAGCAGTGTCTTTTTTTTTATTTAAGTTGACTCATAGGAGAGCTTAACTTGAATGATAATATTCACTTTGTAGTCCAATATCTGCTCTGACCACTCAATTGCTGACCCGCTGCCTCTTTGTCGCTGATGCACTTGCTCTGCATAAACACACTGTCAGCGCCGCTGCTGACGAGAGGAAGATGGGCGATGACAGCGAGCATCTCGGGAGCCGACTCGCACACTGACACTTTTTTTTCTCCCCCCTGCTCCGACTGGCAAAAATGATCATTGTAAGATCTCTTCCCCCACCCTCTATTTACAGATAGCAGAACATGTTCAAAGGGAATACTAATGAGCTTAAAAATCTGCACAGGGCTTGATTCATTGCTTGGATGTCTGAAGGTGTGATTCATGTTGCCATATGACACCCTGCACCTCTTTAGGAAATGTACCCTGTACACGAGAGGCGATCTGGAAATGAAATGCTTTTAGTTGTCTGTGACAGTTTACCTGAAACTTTGAATTCTTTGGCAGTGTTTTTGGGGAGTGTATGTACTTTGGTCTGTGAAATGCAGACTGAGTGGTTGTGTAGGCAGGATAAATATAATGATAATGCCCTAACATTTACAAGATGCTGTTACATGGCAGTCACCTCTTTCCATTACTGTAGATGCAGCTGAAGTGCGTGCCTTAATGGTGCGAGGTCACAAATTGGAGTTGACAGCTGAGTGAAAATTGACAGCATCGCGGTGACATTTTCTGCTGTCTGCATAATGCTCGCTGAAACCATGGTTTCGCTGTTTAAAGACGCCGCGGGTCAAACAAATGAAACTACAGTCAGAGTTTAATTAGTTCTTATGTTTTATTTGTTTCAATTGCTTCAGTCACATTTACTCCAAAAGCAGATGCCAAACAATACCCATCTTAATAAAACCTCACTTTGTGCCAGATAGTATAACTGAGTGATACTTCAGAAAATGCAAATGAAACTCTGAGCTGCATGCTTTAGGTACTGTTTTAGTTTATGTATGTGTGCTTTTTTTTCTTTTTTTTGTAGCTTTTTTTTGGGGGGGGGGGGGGGGGTTGTTTGTGGGAAGTATTCATTATTCTCACTACCTGTGGGGAGAAACTGTCTTTGAAATAGCTGCTGCTTGATTTAATGCTTCGGTAGCGTTTTCCAGATGGCAGGAGTGAGAAAAGTGTGTGGGCTGGTTGACTGGTGTCCTTGATGATGCTCTGGGCTTTCCTTATGCAGCAGGTGATGAAGATATCATAAGCCCATCATAAGTAAGTGTGTGCCAGATTTTTTTATGATTTTTTTTGAGGCAGGCTTTACTCTCTTTAGCAGCAGTTTTCAGTCCTGTCCAGTTGAAACTGCCAATATATATAGTGCGATGTAGCCAGTCAGAGTACCAAAAGCTCGGTTCCCATGCCAACTCGTTTAAGTCACCTTACGACTTCGAGTCTTTGTTGTGATTTTCTGAGCTGGTGGAGGAAGCAGCTGGCATTATGACAAAGTTTGTGATGTGCACTGTGGCGAGTTTGGAACTTAATGCAATACATCAGGCGGCCAGGACTGTTTTAAGGGCGGGGAGTGGAGGACGCTAAACACAGTGAAATGTATGTGTGCCCAGTGCTGTGCAAAAGTCTTGGGCCATCCGTCCTTCCTTTAGATTTTGCTATGAAACTGGGAATAGGTACAGCACTTTACATGTATACAGATACAGCATATAAGGCATAAATGGCGTCTGTACAACTGTAATGAGCTTGAATATCAATATTGCTATGACCAACTTTATTCTGAACTCTTTTATGCAAGCTTTCCTGTAATTTCTTGACGTAGTTTTCAGTTCTTCACACTTCTGAAAGGACATTGAAATGTCTTCCTCGGATGTTGGCTGCCTGTTGTTCCATGACCAAGCTTCCACTGCGTTTTACAGATGCCTGAACACCCTCACTGCAGGAGACCTGTGGCCATCGGTTTTCAGTCGAGTTCTTGTGCCTTTTCTCCCTGCTTCCCTTCCTTAAGAATGACTTGCACCCTTTCACTGAGGCCATTTCTGATGAGGCTTCAGTGAACAGTAGATGGACAGCTGAAGGGCCAAATGTGTCTCTCAGGTCCTGGGTCAGGTCTTTGCTGGATTTTCTCTCTGTTTTTTTAACGACTTGACTTTCAGATGCTTTTCATCTTCTGTAGACAGACTTCTCGCCAAGTTTTCAGCTCTTTGTCAATCACGATATGGTAAAGCTGTGTTATTCTTGGAATTTTTATAGATTCGACTAAAGAAAGGGGAACAAATGATGTGTTTTTGTGGCAGGCTGCTAGTGCCTAAAGTGCCTAAAGATCCAATTTAAAATGGGCTCTTTGGTAAGTTTTCTGTTCTCTGTCGACACAATACTGTTTTATCTGTTGCGCCTTCTTTATGCTTGAATGATACATGGCTCAGTGTTAAGTGGCTTAAAAACAACCGTTCCTCTGATAATGGTCACGTACAAGGACCGGACTAAAACTAAGTAAAAAAGGAGCCAATGTCCAAAACACAAAACAAAAAACAAACCTTTGAAAGACCTGCAGGATGCCCGCAGAAGTATTGCTCAGACCACGTTAAAGAAATCAGAAGATAGTCTAGCCATTGGATCCTTGGCAAACTCCTGTAATACTGCATATTTACATTATTATTAAATATATTATTAAAACCACGGATATGAAGTTATTAATAGTCATTGCTATCATGTTGTTATAGTTGGGAAATCTTGTTTCATGTGGCTGTTACTTTGACACGCACTACACGCACTCTCTGCCCAATAACCATGCCCCCGATGGCAGGCAGCACCTCCCATCTCTTCTGCAGGAAACTGAACCACCACTCAACAGTTAAAGGACACAAAGTGTGTCCGAGGCAGTGACCCAGTCTTCATGCTCTCCATAGCCCAATCTGATCAAGCACCCGTGGGATATACTGGGGCAAATCCTTTCCATGGAGGCTCCACCTGGCAACCCACAGGACCCAAAGAATACTCTGTTAATATGGTACCAGACACCATGGGACACCCCTGAACTCCCCAGGCTCCAGCTGCATTTTTTTTGGTAGAACAAGAAAAAACAAGAGGCACCTAAACAACCCTTCTTCATCTTTTGAGACTGTACACCCTCAGTTTCTTTCTGTGCCTCTTCTTCTTCAATGAGAAAGACGCATGGAAAGTTCTTCCCACCAGAGATGTGAGCGGAGGAGTGGAAGCAACAGACAAATGAGGCACCCTTGCTTCTGAGCTGTCATTTCAAAAGCAATGTGACAGCAATGTGACAGCAGTGTGACATGTAGCGCAGCTGTATCCTATGTTTATTGTTTTGTCACAGCCTACTGCTGTATTTTATCTCCGATGTCAGATAAGCATAACAGTGTTCATGACACTTGTAGATCCAGGCCTGCTTTTAATCAAATGCACAATGTGCCTCAGTGTGACACGAATGTACAGATGTCGTGCATTTTTTAAAACAATTACACAAACGCAAACGTGGAAAGGCACAAAGATCATGAAGTAGATCACCCTAAATAACTGAAATGACTTAAAAGGAAATATTTATTGATAAATTCGTCTTCCTGCCCCTATTTGAATGTCCCATCTGTGTGTCACATGCCTTCTTCAGATAAACGGTTTACATTTGTGAAGCATTCAACTGTCCATCCTCCATCACAGCTCCTGCAGGCCTCTGCTCTCCTTGCTCTTTTCTCCTCCAGATGCATTTTTAGGTATTGAGACATCCTGTGAGGTGGTGCACTCAGATTGGTTTCCAGTTCACAGGGCTCATCGGTGTATATATCACTTTGGGGAAATGGGTGAGAAAATTTGCAGCCTTTCCCAGCTGACATAGGGCCAGAGGCAGGCTACACGCTGGAGAGGCACATCAACACGCACAGAGAAAGACCGATACACTCTCGCATCTACACCTGCAGCCAACTTGGAATCATCAATTAACCTAACAAGCATTTCCTCACATTTGCGTGTTGGGTTAGGTTTTGCTTTAAGGCTCACAAAGACGATATTAACATCCCGATGTTTAGCAGGTACGGTCGCGTGCCAGGCCTCTGATTAGCATTGAAGCTGGAGGGACTATATGGCCATAGGGTCTGAGATGTAAGGTATGGGAGAAGGTCACATTTTGACCCTGTGATGACGCTGGAGGATGGTCCAGCAATCACACCACTCTTTAAAATTCAACCTCAGGGCACAATGAATATTGTTACCAAATTTAATTAAAATCCATCCAATATTGATATTTAAGCCCTGACCAAATTAGTGGAGTTACTGACAGACCCTTATTATCATTACTGGAGCTTTAAGAGCAGAATTTTAATCTACCTTGTTTGCATGTTGTTTGTGATGTGAGTTTCTGAATTCTTTGCGATTTGTGTTTATATTCCCCACATATGGATGTGTAATAAAAACAAAAGGAAGAAAGACAGGCAGACCGTGCACGATAAAACTCCTCATAAATGCAATTTAAAACTCAGGGCTTTGAACAGGAGCTGTGTGGTCACCGCAACAGTGAAAATATGTTTCATTTTCTGCTGCTTTTCTAATATTGATTGGTTTGTAAAATGCTTTGGTAAGCGAGCGGTGGATGAGCCTCGGTGTCACCGAGGTGTTGTTTTGCAACTTGAAGATAAAAAGCCATTTCTAAATCACTGCATGACTGTGCTTGCACTGGCCTCTGAATATTGCGTAACACCAGTTTCTGTCTGAAGGCGCCAAAGCAAATGGTTTAGCACAGAATGGAGAGTGACACAAAATCCCACAAATAAACAAACCAGGATTAAGAATGCAATAATCACAGTCTTCGCTTTCCACCTCGCCATCCCATGTCCTCTGATATTTTCTGCCAATCTTGAAAAACGTTTCACTGATTTTGAGTTAAAAAAGCAGAGCAGAGTTACTTTACTCCGCGAGTTCAGAACGCCACAAAAGGAACTCTTTCTTCTTCTTGTTTTTTCTTTTTACCATTTTGCTTGGCAGTTAAATTATCGCTAGCCGAACTTCTGTCTGTGACAGAATCCTATTCGATGCAGCCACTCTGGGCACAGCTCTCTCCCTTTGAAATAATAGCCTTTTACTGTACAGTGTAACTTAGGATCATAGCACAGAAGCCAAACATTGTACCTGTTTTTCAAATCAGCCAGTTACCTTAAAGAAATGCAGGCTTACAAATGAAGGCGTGAGACTTTCAGAAGGACATGATTTTTAAAGACAGTCGTTAATTATACTGGTTAATTAGACTGTGAGATACTGCAGATTTCAGTATTGATCCAATACTAAGTAAATACAGGGCCATTATTGTACCAATACCAATACCAGTGCTTCATGGTTTGAGATGAATCACCATTAATTTTCTAATTCTGAACATGTTTTGATGATCACTAAATCACAGATTTATCGCGCTAGTATTGATTTAATACCGATATTAGTGTTGGCATCGATACCATTGATATTCGGATTGATCCGCCCACCTCTAGTTAATTAAAGTAAGTAGCGATGCATTCACAAAGCAGTGCTAAATCTGATGTAAATAAATGTCCAGTTTTCCTCATGATTCAGGCTGTTATAAGCAAAAGTTTGGATATATTTCATATCAGGAAGCAGCAGGTAAAAATTCTGTAATTTAGCTAGTTACAAAAAGTGTTTGCAAGCCGTGGTGAAAGCTGTGACCTACTGGGAAGCCCAAACGTTTCCATGTAGCACACTTTAATAGTTTTTTCTAATTTCTAATTTCTTCTTGTTAATAAAGTGGAATGGTGTGTGGATTTGTAGAAAATAATTATATCATTTTTACCGGCTCTAAATAGTTGTGCAGTTTCCAAAGAAAAGGGGGGAAAAAGGCAATGAATTGGTGATACCTTTGTAAAGAAAAAAAAAATCATACAACGTGTGTAGTAGTAGAGTTGCTTCACACAAAGACAGTTTTGTTTGTGCATAGAGTCCTTGATATTATTTGGTCATTTCTAACTCTCTACACACTCCAGTAACAGCCAGAGGCCTGCCCAAGGGGGGCTACCATGGGTTAGAGCGAATCAAAGCACCTGTCTCCCAGCCAGTGCTGGACAAAATCTCATGTCATTCACAGAGGAGAGGCTAATAACACTGTTAGGCAATTTGGGCTCACTTCATTGTATTTCAGAAAGAACAGCGTCACTGTTCAATACAATCCAACAACGCAGGGCAGCTATTTTCCTGCACAGGAAAAGCAGAAGAATCAAGTAGCCTGCTGATTGACATTCTTGGTCAGGCATGATGAATGTTTCCTCAGCTGAAGGAACAAATGAGTTAGCTGTGAAATATTATTAGCTTATAAGGCTTGATTCATTGATTAGCGCCGTTTGGGGAATCGAGTCACCTGCCAGTGACCTTATAAAAACCAAACGCACATGCTTTTGCACATCAAAAGCACATAAAACGTGAGAGTGAAACTCTGTCGTACAGGAATAAAGATGTCTATAAATAACGAAGCAAATTAAGCTACTTTCATATTATCACTGCCTGACCTTAACCTTTTTATATTTAGCTTTCATCTGAGTCTTATTATTTTCCTATCATTGTCTTACAGCAGGCTATAGCTGGCAATATACAGTCATTGTTGGCAGCAAATCCCATGAAAAGACCAAAACCAGCTTATAGCTGCAGGCTAGTGTATGTTTATTTAGGGTCAGTCAGTCTCTCAGCACTTTCTGACTTTCCTATCCTGCTGTGGCTCTCAGCTCATACCGCCATTGGGTCTTTTTGAAGTGTATTGATGTCTTGAAAGCACAGCTCATGAATATAAACTCTCATTACAAAAAAAGTGAGTTTCCTGAAAAACAGAACTTACAGGGAGTGGAGATTTTTGGGCCTTTTCTTTTTATTAGTGGATATAATGTATGTTTGCAGAACCAGGATGATGCATATATGGGATCAACTTAAAATCAATACTGTGGTTATCTGTGTTAGCTGTGCAAAAGTCTTGAGCCACCGTCCATTTCTTTATATGCTGCTCCCAAGGAGCCAGACTGGTTTCTCTGGACATTGAAAAGAGTGAAAAAGCAGCCAGTGCTGTCCTTATATTGTAGAATAATTTTATTGTTTGATAAACCACTTCTTAACACTAACTTGTGAATCAATCAAGCATCAAAAGACACCTGACTCAAAGGACGATCCAGTGTTGTGTCTTTAGCAAAGAAACGATTAAAGTAAACCATTTTCTTTCACAAAAATACAGATATTGTTTCTTTAGTTGAACCTTTGAAAGATCCCAAAGAGTTTTGTAACAACATGGTGATTCCCAAAGAGCTATTAGCTGAACACTTGGCATATCTCAGCATGGTGTGCTGCGTGTCCTTGAAAAATTACAGGAAATGGGACAAGTGGGAGACAAAAGAATAAGTAGCAGGCCTAAAAAAGAAAGAAAACTTCAAGAAATAGTAATAAATAAAGCAAAAACCTGATGCAGGCCCTGAAGCTGATCCATCTACTGGTCATCAAAACTTTATCAGAAATGGTCTCAGTGAAAGGGAGGCTTTCTAAAGGACCGAAAACACAGAGAAAAGGCTGAAGTACGCCAAATTACACCCGAACTAGACTGATAATAGTGGCCACATGTCTCATACAGCGAGTGTGTACAGCCAAGATCTGTCATGCATCATTTTTTTTCAATCAAAACATAGATGATAACACAGTTTGACAAAAATAAAATGTTATATATGGACCAGCAAGGTGAGCTTTTTCCAAAAACTGGACACATGTTGGGACTGTGTGTAAAAACTGGGGAAAAAACAGAACGAAAGGCATCGAGATGCCTGAAGATAAGCATTCTACAGAATTGTCGAAACACTGTTTTTGTCTTAAATACTGTATTTGCATACAAGTTTCCACATGTTTCACTGCACCTGTTTCCCATTTCCTTAGTAAAATGTAAAGAAACCAGGTCTGGCTTAAGAATTGCACTGTACATATAAAATTAGGAAGTGTGCACCAGCTAGTGTGTTCTAATCAACAACAGAAATAAGATATCAGACACTAGCTTTGCACTTCATGAGGAAGATCAGTATATTTTGTAACAGGTTTTTATCTTTGGCTAACAGTACAGAAAATGTGTTGCTTATTGCCTTTATTTTTAGTTTCAGGCCCTCTGCAGTTTTTGACAAACCGATCAATTAGAGTAAACTGTGAACAGAAAAGTTTCTGCAGAATACAGAAATGACCTGAGACGACTGAAGGTCATGTGTTTGAATTCTTCCGATTATGTATAAGAAAGCAGTTCTTTTCCCTCTCAGCCACACACATGCACACATGTTTATGTATATATAGACATTAACCTTTCAACTCCATGCAGATGATGAATAGAATCTTAAATCTTGAGTCGTGTATTGTTTCCCATGTGCAGACTAATTACTGCTGGATGCTGTTTCCTTTAAAAATGGGCTCCGAGTTGACAGCCTTTGAACTCCACATAATGAGCCCTCAAGCAGTGCTCTGCCTCCTTCAGATTCAAACCTCCAGACCAGGCTAATTTCAGGCAACACAGAAACCCATTATTCTTCATAATCTATTAAACATTTGGCCATATTTCTGACATAATTAGAGAGAAAATCATGCTAATTACACACATGGAGGGAAAGCTTAGATTTTCCAATCTAACCTGTCACCAGTCAGCAGATGAGACTTCAGACCAGCACACACATGTCCTGGCTCAGCCTTCCCAGCAACTCTGACTCCTTCCCTCTTCAGCCCTGAACCACAGCACTAACTAATTAGCATAGACACTACCTTTTTGATCAGTGCACACACACACACACACACACACACACACACACACACACACACACACACACACACACACACACACACACACACACACACACACACACACAATCGTTCTTGTTTCCAGTGACGCACCATGAATTTAAATGAACCAATTAGCGAATGCATTTCCCCTGGCGTTGGGTTTCTGCTGCACAGCAATGCATCAGAAAGGTTAGCCTGCAGACCACTGCGGCCAAGGAGGACGACTGTCATACACCTCATATATGGATTCTGTGAAGTGTACATCATAGCTGATGGTGATAATCCCTGAGTAAACAAATAAGGACATTTTACTATGTATTTATTCATTATTAAAAGTATTTCTTTTTAAGAGATCTTATTCAAAATCAGGACGCTGAAAAATTCAGGGCAGAAGTGTTTATTTACAAACAAAAGTCAGCTGCAGTGCAGTCGCTGTGGGGATTCATTGTTTCTTTATGCATTTCTTTTTTTTAAACTGGAGGATTCAGGCTGATTGGCAACATAATGAGCAACTTCTCACATTTTTTCCCATCTTTTTGTCACGGTATGGCATGGCAAACCGTGGAAGGAGTGGGGAAGGAGGACCCAGGCGTGGTGCTCTATGTATAAACAGTGCGTTTATTTACAGTGTGCAACAAAGTAACAATAAATCCCCGTGTTTTCCCAGACTCCCGTGTCGTGTCTCTCCGTGAATAGTCCGTGTCTCTGTGCTCTCCGCTCCCGTGTCAGCACCCCCCGGTGCTCGCTGCTCTCGTGTCTTCCACGCTCCTCCTGCGGGAAACAATAGACGCAGCCGTCAGGACACATACAACTGCGGGCATACACACACACTAACTCAATCAACAGGACGACTAACGTGGAGCCTCAAGGAAATGATCCCGCGTCGGTGGGAGCTCCAACTCTCTCCTAAGTAGCTCCCCCGACGAGGCCTGATCAGCAGCAGGTGTGTGACTTCGGGTGTGGCCAGTCCCTCCGCAGGGCCACACCCCTCAGGCCTGCAGGTGGCCGAGCTCCATCCTCCAGGCACACCCGCAGACATACACACCCATACCTCGCCTAAACATATGAGTGGGACACAGACTAGCACAGCACAGAAAAACACACACATATGTACACGCACAGAGAAGGGGAAACGACACCAAAAATACATAATAATAATACAGGTCCATGACTGCCCAGGAGTCCTAGGTCGCCCAGTCCCAGGACCCTGACACTTTTCTTTACTTCACAACAACCTACATTACCGTGCAAAAGTCTTAACTGACTTTCACTTCTTCATATTTTGCTAAGATAACAGCACTTGCAGTGTGTCCTGAATCACTAAAAATGAAGCCATTCCCAGTCAAATTGGTATGCTGGGTCTATATCTCACAGTGGATTTCTGTCAGATATAGATTTTGTGTGTGTGAAGTGCAGCCCAAAACCATGACACTGCCTCCACCGCACTTTAAACACAGCGACAGACACCAAAGTTATTATAGTGTTGTGTTTTCTAATCAGCTGTTATTTTATTTCAGTTTGGTATTATTATTTGTGTTAAGATTTGTTTTGGTTTTTGTGAGTTACAGAGTTAGTTTTTAGTGCTTTTAATTATTTTTGTATTAGGGGCATATGCCAGTTGCAAGATTTAAGAAAATCAGTGCAGGTATTACAATAAAAACACGGCCGTTAACTCACAAACATTTGCATCCAAGCCTCTGTGATAATAGATTTTACCAAAATAACAAAAGCTGAAACTATTTCCTCTCTGTATTTTTGATTTTAGTTTTCTGAGTTCATCAAATCCTTTTTTTTTAAAAGTTCTAGCTAATATCTTTGTTCTAGGTAACTCATCTAGTTTTTAGTCTAGTTTTAGTTTACCACTTCTTCTTTCGTCCTCCACTTGTCCAGTTTTTTCTCGTTTTTTAAGGACACGCTGGAGAGACTACAAAGTTTTCAGCTGACAGCTCTCTGAGAATCACATTGGAAATGATTCTTTGGCATTTGTTGTAGGTTCGGCTAAAAAAACGGGAAGAAATGTCTTTTTGTCTAAAGATACAACTTAGAATTGTACCGGCTTCATCTTTTGAGTTAGGTGAATGATTCATAAGTCAGTTAAGTGGCTCAATAAAAAAAACATTCCTCTGAGAATTGCCAATTTTTAAAGACAAACTTTAAAAGAAAGAAATCGAGAGAAGTCTGGCTCTTTTGAAGAAATGTGTAAAAAAATAAAAGGTAGCTCAAGATTTTTTCGCATTCCTGTTGTCTATACTGTCATAATAATACATACTCATAGATACCTAGAGCTCAAAGTGAAAGCATTCCAGTTCATTTCTATATATTTTTTCTACTAAAAACGTTTAATTTTGTCTCTCTCTTTTTCAAAAAGCTGCTGCAGGGAAAGTCGATCCCTAAACTGGGCTCACTGGATCAGATTGAAACAGGAAGCGGCGATGCAGAGGGGCGGTACAGCGGGGACTGTGACGATGAGGATGGTTGTGCCGGTTCAGGCGCTGGTGAGGTCAAGAGGAAAGTCTCCAGAGTCTCCAAATGTAAGTCGCTCCCCTCTGTAACGTTGTTACTCATCCGTCATCACACGAGCACCAACATAAACCTGACAAATAAATCTAATAAATGTTTCATAAAACAAACAGACTGAATTGGGTGCAATGTAGCACCTTTATGGAGTCATACATATGTCTTCATATGCCTTTCACCTTATATGAAGGACACATTCATTTATGCCATTTGTCCGTCTGCATGTTTAAAGTTGCAGGATTTTAACAGGAAAGCTATTTTTTTAATGAGCGAAACCGTTCAAAAGCGCAGTTGCATAACACCATATTTCAATAAGACTTGCTCCACTCTCCACTTTATGACAGTAATAATAATAGTCATTAAAGATAATAGTTGCTATGGGGACATTATTGTAATCAAGGCCTGTTACTTTAAAAATGATTGCTCCTCAGTGGATCACTAACCCCTGATGAATCACAACTCTCCTCTTCTTCTTCTTTTTTTCTTTTTTTTTTTAACCTTTTACACTCTCCTCTGCACACAGATTCCTCCTCTCCTCTCCATCAAACATGCTAACAGCCTGATTAATCTCCCCTCTCTCGTTTTGCCTATGGCGACAATAAGGAAAAGGGAGCAGGAGGGGTGGGGGGTTGTCCAAACAAGCCATTCTGTCCGTGTAAGTGTTTCCTCTACTGCTTGTCAGTCTGGCTGGAAGCTCTGGGCTGAGAGAAGCTGCTTAACAATCACTCATCTGAGGCTGCAGGGAGGCTCTGACATTTATCACCCATTACAGCAGATCCGCCCTTTACTTGTCATAGGCCAGATTAGCCTGTCCACCATATTTATGACCTGTCTGTCTGACCTCTGTCAAGCATCTGTCCCCTGCCACCTGACCCTAACACAAACACTGTGGATTCCCCCTCCTGAACCGCACCACCTCTGGTCAGTCAGTTATGACTTCAAGTTTTTAGTTCTTCTCTTTTTCCCCCTTAATGATCTGGGGTTTATTTTTCTTATTTTTAGGTTCTATTGTTGTGTAAAATTTAGAGTTATTACAAATTACAAGCCAAAGATAAAGCAGCTAAAAACAAGAATTTTCCTAAAACAACATCAACAACAAAAACAGCCAGTCCAAAGCTTTTGAGGCTATAAAATGATCCAAATGCTGATTCATCTCAAGCACAAAAAAAAGAGAAAAAAAAAGTGTAACACATGGGGTTGAATCCAAAACACCTCTTCAGCTTGTAGGAGTGAAAAAAGGTCACTGGTAAATAGGCAGCCCACTATTCACTGAATCATTCTCCATTGTTTGCCGCTAAAATCGAGACAACAAATAAAACATAACTGGAGACACAGGTTAATGGATATGTGTTAAGTCCTCATTTGACCAGTGATATGAGAGTATTAGTCATGAATGAGCACGTTACAGACGAGCTGGGCTGCTAATGCAGTGAGCAGAAAGAGTTTTCCTCCCTCAGCACACACGACTGTCATGTTGCTGCAAACGGTCTGAACCTGTTGATTAGAGAAAAGGATTTGTCTCTCATAATTTTTTGATGGTTCTTGGTTTCTGCCAGTAGAGCCTCCAGTTGTTCGAGCTGGCTCTGCAGGTCGGCGAGGTCGCCGTTGAGTCTGCGGTTCTCCGACTGCAGTTTGGTGAACTCGGCGTCCTTCAAGCCCTGCGACAGACTGGCGACCTGTCCATGGAAGCAAATGGATGGATGGATGGAATTTATAAAGCTGTCGCAAGCTTATAATAGTTTTGCGGTAACCAACGGCAACCAATATGAAAATGCCAAAAGCGCGCCGTGCCTCGTCTGGCCTCTTGAGCGATCCGAACCCCCACAGACTTCCGTGCTAATATGTCAAACTTTACACCAGAAATAAATGTGTGTACAGTTTAACTTGTTTAAAAGAAAAAAAGTTCAGTTCTTTTTGGCTTTGTATAAATATCTGCTGCTTCTGTTTAGTGCAGTGCAGATGTAACCAGATTGGTGAAGACGCAGTCAAACAGCAGAGGCTGACTTCAAATTTCTGCAAAGACAGAGAGCTGCAGATTCAGCTGAGAATCCTCTGAAGGTTCATCGCTAAGGACCGCCTGTTCGTATTATCACATTTTTTTCTCACTTTTTTTTTGGTCCCTGAGTCTGATGTGCTACAGTGCTCAGCTCTCACTTCAGTCAGAAGTTTGTCTAAGACAGACTGTTATCAGACAAACTTGTAGTACAAATGGGAATGAGCTATGTTGTTATTTCCAATTGCTGGAAAGCTAGCATGTTAACAGTATTCTCAATGTGTGGAGCAATTCATTTAGCTTTGCTTGCTGCTGGGAATACAATTTTTAGTTCTGCAAAGCTGCTACATCATGCCGGAGCTACAGAGTTCATAAATTGGCTGCCACGAGGTTAAATCACAGTGGTTTAGATACACTATTAATGAATGCTGTCGGTTTTTATTTGAGTCCGTGTGCAAAAGTTCAGAAACAGAAAGCCGCAGAGATGAAAATACAATATTAAACTGCAGAATCAGAAACAAATACAACCAAAAAATATGCACCCAGGTGAAATCAAAACTAATGTTCATGTAAAATCTCGCCAGCAAACGGAGCTCAGAACTTGGAGTTATGTGAACTTGTTTAGAAATTGTTAAAATCTCACAGCGAGCATGTGAGATGCCAAAAAAGCAATCAGAAAAATAAATGATTTCTGAATATTTGTAAGAAACTAAAAATGACTGAATTCCTGTTTTTATACCCAAATTGGAGGCACTCTGGACATCTCTGGGATTTGAGAGGGTGATTAAGCCTAACATTCAACCTCTCAAACTAATTTTTCTGCCCATAAATGCAAGTAAATAACAGTAATTTAGCATCCTAATTAAAAAAAAAGTATTTTACTACTTGTTCCGCTTGTAAAACTGTAAATTGGAAATTTAATGGATAACAACATTAATCACCAATACTGTTAATTTAGGGCAACTGTGGTATAGTCCTTACACCGGGCCATGGTTGGTCTAATAAATTTGTTAAGCAGTGTAATGCTGTGGTTTGTGTACTAACCTTTTTTGCCCACTGTTTCTACAAACCATAAAAGATGCAGCATATAATGCACATGTTTTTATAACGAGTACGCCAGCCTATCAGAGTAAACTGTCACATTGAAGTCCTTGAGCGTCAGTTCAGAGCTTAAACACCATCTATAATTTGATTAGATTTCCTTCTCTGCCATTATTCATAATCCAACCTCTTTGTGTCTTTGATTTTTATCAGCAGAACATGCTGACGATAGATCAGCGTGATAAGGAAATCAAATGGGATCAGCTCAATACTGACAATAGGAGCTTGATTTAAGGGATTATCCTCATTATGCAGAATGACTGCTTTGTGAAAATGTTACGTATGTGACAAGAGGTGACGGTGTGAGCGGAGCGGCGCATTGTTCGAAAATCTGAAGGATTTTTGAATATTTAAGTGAAGCATTATGTTCCAGGTTTCCATTTTGGAAAGAGCAGTTAGCTGTGTCTGGATCTTGGTGTATTATGTAAAGCACACGCTGAAAGAGATGATTGATTCACTTCACCCTGTTCAACATGGAGGTGCATCGACTTCTCACAGCTCATTGGCTAACACCGACTCTGAATACATAGAACATGTATTCACAGTGCTTCATGTTTTGTTCCCCACATCGGGTCCTGCTTTTACAGTTGGTTCACACCTGCTCGTTTTAAACACACGTGCACACACATCTGACTTTTAGTCCTTAATTAAATTAAATTAACATTTGATGCTAGTGAGTACCTCAATTTAAAAACCATTGTAAGATCAAATTGTTGTGTATTGCAGCTGATTGCAGAGCATGTCAAGCATCATAACCAGCATCATAACTACCAATTATAATATTGATAATTGGAATACTCATTTAAAAAAAAGCTGTACTTTACACTCGCACAAAGCACGCACAGCCACAGCCTGAACCGATGCGGCTCCACAGACACGAGGTAAAACTCTTTTTATGTTTTTATTGCACGAATTCAGATCTCAGAATAATTGAACCCCTTTACGTTCCCCAAAAAAACAGCAGGAAGACTGATTCCAGCTTTGATATCCAGACCTTAATGTCTCCAAATGAGGTGAAGTCGGAGACTCTAACGGGCACCTCCTGCAGCCTTTCTTTATGAACCCGATGAGATCATTATACACCTCGGTTACTCACATAAGAACTTTTGCCTAGCTTGGCTTTGGATATAATAAATACAGTTTTGCAAATGTAGTCATTTAGTTATTATTCATCACACACTGCAAAAGAACAAGCAATGTTACAGTCATGCTCCTGCCTCTGTGCGGCTGCATTGTAAAGGATAATTTTATCATAATCTCCATCTCCACAGGACTGACACTGAACGGTTAAAGTAGCCGCTAGGTGGGCAGCTCCTGACTCATCACGGTGAAAACTGTTTGCACCTGGTCATGTCCCACTCAATGCCATCTACAGAAGGGGCAGTTTAATAAAAACACAAAAGTAGCAACACAGAAAACTGGTGATGACTGGTAAATAATGCTCTTCTTTTGGTGCAAAAAGCACATATATTTCAGCTATAAGCCAACCTAACACTTACCAACAGTGTTTACCTTTAACAACTGTGAGTAATGTTTCAGACATGAGTGTTATTTCTCCCTTCACCATCTGTGGAAAGGGCTTCTTGTGTCTAAATGTGTACCCCCTAAAAGCTGCTTCCCTCTGAGTCTTGGTTTGCTGGATAGATCTTGCCGATAGAACGTTTTAGCAATGCTTTTATCTACTTCGGCTTTTGCGTTCACATGCTGCTACCCTCAGGAAAGTTGTATGAAGAATTGATGTAGTTCGAATGAATACTGGAATTTGCACATGTTGACATATGAATTGAACCACAAACTGAAACTTTTACAACAAAACTAAACTAATTTTTGCTGAAAATGTGACATTACAATCTTGTATGCCTGGCTATTTTCTGCTAACACTGTAGGCGATGGGATGACTTGCAAGCTATGCTAGCTTGGTGCTAATATCACTTTGCTATGTACTGATTGTTCCTTGTATTGCATGCTTCAATACATGCTGTTTTTACAGAGAGCCCTGCAGGGCATGCTTGGATATTTCACAGCATAATGGAAAACCCTGAACCCTGTTGCTAGAAGAAAAATTCTTTTAAACTGAAGTTTGCGTCCTACAGACTGACATGTAACCCCTGTAGCTTTGGACAGCTAACAAGGTATTTCTTGCAAACTTATCTGCTGCTTTTAGCTGATTACAACAGATCCATTCTAGGCAAAGCAGCAACGAGGGGCTCGTCGACTTCCTGGGATTCAAAACTAATCTTAGAATCGGATGACCTTTAAACAATACCTGCAGCGGAGAACATCTGTGAGCGTTTTTGTGCTCCTATGCCAATACTCAATAAGAGACCTCCTATCTGGCCTGGAATAGCTTAGCAGTTAGTTCAGTCAGACGAGTCAGTGTGATTGCTTGCAGCGTGAATGCAAAAAGACAACTGTCAAACGCATTGGCAGCAGGAGAGACACAAATCGATTTCTAGCAAATAAGCACAACGAGAGGAAGGGAAGCGGCTCCTTTAGCGTGACTCTTATTAACCAGTAGTGTCTCAGCAGGATAACGTTCAGCGTTATCTGAGCTCATACCACTCAGGCCTGTGTTAAATGACTGGGAATTACACTAGCTGTTGTATCTAGAACTCCTCCACTATCTAATGTTAAGCGATAATGGCCATAACAGCAGTCAACAGGGGATGAGCACACATTTAGTAAAAGCAATTTTCCATCATGCTTTACAGTCTTGTATATGTTCCAGCTCTTAAATGAGGGATCTGAGAGATGGAGAATTACATCAAGGCCATTTTGTCGGACATACAGTATACGGTAATAGGGCGATCACAGTGAGCCCTTTGGAGTTTCCTACCAGGTCCAGCAGTACTTGGCTGCACCTATTATAAAGATGTTTATCCTCATTACAGTATGAGATCAAATTAGGTAACCTGCTGCCTCCTCTGAGCTGAATATAATGGGATCAGAATCATTTGCACAAGTGTTTCTCATAAGCTGTTGACCAGTGCTCTTCACCGCGCGGACTCCTGGGTTGCCTCATCATCACTCAATTAAATTGACCTACTGAACTAGTCTCTGCTGTTACATTTATCTGTTTATCTTCTAAAATTTAATGAATTTTTAACAATCAAGTCATTATTCGACATCACTTGTATATTTTACGTAGATGGACTCAAATTCACAGTGTCCTTGGTTTATACTCCTGTAGTTTTTAGTTCAGATTGTGTTGAATGTGATTAATATTGAGGAGCTGTAACATGACAAGGTTTAACTTTTGGACTTGACCTGTAAACCTAAATTTGAATGTTTTGGTATCCTAATAAGTGATCCTAATAACGTAGATGCTAATGAACACAAACAGGCCCTCTTTAACTTTGCGGTCAGGAATCCATCACCATTATAGCAGCAGCTGGGTGCTGAAACAATCCACACCTACTGGCTGAAGACTAGAAACAGAGCTGCATAAATGAACCAGTTAAATAACAAGAGACTCTCAGTCTGACTCCCAAGTGAGGACAGTAAAGATCGTTAAAAATCTTGACAGGGCAATGGCACAATCCAGCTAGTATGTGCCGTGAAAATTCCTGTCAGACATCAGAGTCTTGAAGTTGAAGGGACAGGTGTGTCAGTGCAAGCACAAAGCTCAGTGGGGGATAGAAAACAACATCAGAGGCTCAAAGACGCAGCAGCTACTGAAGACAGAGACAGAACTGTCACTGCAACAATTTCAAGCTGAAACAGATGAACTAGAATACAATCTGGATTAGACAGTGGTGGTAGAAGAACTCACATCATACACTGCACTGCAATAAGACTCAGTTTACATAATACCCTGTTGCAGGGCTTATACTTAGAGTATAAGCCCTGCAATAAAAAAATATAACCTTAGGGAGCAGTAGGCAGAAAGTTAGAAAATGAGGAGGAAAAAATTAAAATACAGCAGTCCTCCCGAGGCTTACGTCTTACCTATCACTATGGTTGAATAATAGACTGTAAAGAGGTAGCTGCCGGCAACCTAGCCCAGGAAGTTGTGTTTGTGGCTATTAGGTAGCTAAATGTTACCTTCAAATGTAGTCATCAGCTTACATGACCAGGAGAAGAAGAATCTAATTTGAGACAGTCACCAACTTCACTCCATTTCTCAAAGTCAGTTTTCATATCAACATATTTAATTGCTTTTAATGTCAGACTGTATTTAGGACTCTCTCTCTTTCTTTTTTTTGGGATCGGGTAAGTCTCAATTTCTGTTTTTGGTTGTTTTGCTTTGTTAGGCAGTTGTTGCCCTTTTTAATTTTTTCAACAGCCAACTGAATTTCTTCCTCTCTGAAAATACATGTGATTGGTCAGACTCGTTAAATCCTAAAAACAGAACCAAGATGAGCTACAGAAGTCTTGTTTCCTTCTCTAAGAATCATAGTACCAGAAGCTTAAGAGATGGTACCAGTATAATGACATGATTTACTATTATCACTGTAAAAGCTAAATCCTTATCCCTTCTATTTAAACGTTTAACATGCCATTGTAAATCATTGACTTGATGGTGGGAAACTATTTATGTAAAATGTTAACAATGTTAATGTTAACAGGACTACATCAGCTTACGGTAAGTGTTTATATAACGTTAGTCATTGACTAACATCAGACACTGATTGCACAACAGCAAAGCAACTGTCTCAAATAAAATCTGTGTTTTATTATAACAGCACAAAATACTTACCCCACCATCTCACCTTTTTTTTTTTTTTGAATGAGTCAGGAAGGAGCTGTCACGCCAGCTGCACTAGTTGCCATCTTCCACATGCCTCATGTAGTTTTTACTGCTCTTGTCCTCCGTCTTTAGCATGTAAGGATATGCTAGAACTTGTAGGTTTATGCTTCTGATACTGGTTCTGGTGATACTACTACTTTAGAATTATCATTTTATAGAGTTGGATGTCTCGAGACCGGTCTTGGTCTCGAGACCGGTCTCAAGACCACTTTTACGTGGTCTTGGTCTTGTCTTGATCTCGACGGACTTTTGTCTTGGTCTTGTCTTGATCTCGACGGACTTTTGTCTTGGTCTTGTCTTGATCTCGCTGTCTCGGTCTTGCTGTCTCAGATCAACATAGTGGTCGGGAGATTTGGAGTCAACAGTATCCATGACACACAGCGTAACGTTCGATAATGTATCATGCGCAAAAGCTTTAGCTCTAAGAGCCGTGCTTAGAGAGTGCTTTGTAGTGAATCAGAATAGTCGACTCCCATTGAGCGAGAGCCGGCTCCTCAATTAATTTCCTTTCACTGCTCAGCTGTCACACAGCGACACACAGTGGCTCAGCCATGCTCAAATCCCTCCACATTGTGGTTTATAATCCTCAGTTTGATGTTACAATTTTATCTATATATAAAGTATAACTGAAACCAGTTACATATTTCCCATTCTTTAGACAGTTGTTGGAGGTGATCGCTGTTTTGTCAGATGACTTTGGGGCCAGTCAGTACCATCATGTCAGCCCTCAAAAGCACACAAAAGTTAGTCTTTTTTGTCCCGGTCTTGGTCTCGATCTTGGTCTCGCCTCAACTTGGTCTTGGTCTTATCTTGGTCTCGATACCCTCTGGTCTTGGTCTTGTCTTGGTCTCGGATTAGGCGGTCTTAACTACAAGTCTATCATTTGAGCGTTTTTTTGTTTTCAGTGAGAGAAGATTTTAATTAAAACTATGAAAACAGTTCTGAAAATTAAAGTACTCATAAATCAGAAAAAGCTCCATGTGACAGTTATACTATTTATGGGTTAAAGCTTCTTTCACTTGCTCCCTTATTCACACAAGGTGGATCTGCATAGTTGATTTGGCAGATTTTTTTTAAAATCTGGGATTTGTGTCTCCTCTTGGAGGAGGAGTTAGGTACAGGTGTTAACCACCTCACTATGGATCCACTACACTATTTATGGTGTTACTTACATATTATTGTATCAGTAAAAATTCAGTAAAGTAATGCTGTGAAAAAGTATTTCACAACACATATTTATGTAGTATTTTGCTATTTAGTGAAGTTAGAGCTGGCTCTCGTGTATACAGACTTAAGTCATACTATTAGAATAAAAGAGTATAAAAATATGCTCTATTCTATCATAATTGAAACTATAAATAGATAAGTAATAACTCTGATGATAGCAGCTTTAACAGTGGCACAGGTAGGCAGTGGAATAGATGATATAATAGAGGTATTTTCACTATGCACTTTGCACTTAAGGGGATACTGCAAAATAATACACAGCTACTAAAACTATGTACACAGTATCTGTCACCATGATTAATAAAAAAAAACAAATGTGAAAATTAAACTTTGTCAGTGTTACACAGATGATCCTTAGATTGATTATTTTAAAAGGATTTTGACCAGTTGTAATATGTTGCAATAAATCATTTGCCAGATGTGAAATTGATTGAACAACCATAAGACAGCACAGCCCTCGAGGACTTGCAGAATACAAGGTCAACAACACACTTAGAGACTCCCTAGAAACTAAAGAAGTGTGCCCCCTTTGTGCTGTTGTGCTTTAACCCTTTCAGTCAGACCCGCATGAAGACTAGGGTACAGGTTTATGAGGGGAGGGCAACCATCAGTCAAGTCGTCTGCACGCAAACTGTCAAGCTGAATGACAGGAGGATCTGCAGAAATGACACAGGAAAGCTATTTGGAGTGGAAACATCCGGCTGGATAGAAACAAATGGAGGGAGAATAACTAGAACTGAAGGGGGCAAGCTATCAAAAGGCCACATAACAGATTGGTGGCAGGACATCTGCAGGAGCCTGGGTGTTCAAAGCTAAATAAGCCAGCAAAGGCACTGTGTTTAGGTATATAAGGCCTTAATATTTAGATGGTATTATACAAAGAAAATAAGGAGACAGTTGTAGCTGTATTATTAATATTATATTTATAATTATATAAATGTAAATGAGACAGTCGGGGTGAGTGTCAAGGACGCTGTGTGACATACAAAGCATTCATGAGTACATTAGTAAAATGGCTCCTGTCATCAGCAGACAGATGATGTGGCTGCCAGAGACTGCCAGAAAAAGACACCATCTGCCATTTGGTGGGGGTGCGGGGGTGTGTGCCTTATGTAGCAAATGACTTTATCATGAGTATATATTCTTAATTCAGCATTTTTGAGAAGTTCGTCTGGCAGTGTTTTAATTACATGCTTTTTATTTATTTTTTACAAGCACAGGTACAAACGTGCCATCGTGCAGAAGGAAAAAGTTGCTCTGGCCTTTGTTGGCCTGAATGTGATGGACATCAAATAGTGTTGATTTATGTTTAAAAATCTATTTTGTTTTTATACCACAGCCAGAGATACAACCCCTCATATTCAATTGATTTATCTTGATCTTAAAAAACTGAGGAAAAGGTTTTGCCAGTTATTGGAAAATGAACACACTCCGCTGGCTGTTCAGTAGTGTTGCTGCTTAACCCTTGTATGGTGTTCGGGTCTGTGAGACCCGTGTTCAGTTTTTTTCAAAAGAAAAATTAAACAATTAATTATTTTTTCACGTGTAAATGTGTTGTGTCTTTCCACTCACTCCACTTGATTATAACTGATTTATTTATAACATTTTATATAAAAGAAAAACGAGAAGCACATTAATTCATAAATGTGATCTAACAAAGGTAAAGGGAAAAAATTAACCATGTTTGCTGTTCATATGTCTTGTAATTGGGATGAAGTAAACATCTGTTGAGTAATTTAACATAAAATTGTTTGATAGTGTTAATTTGGAAAGCCAAAACTCTAGCGGGTCCACCAGACCCATGAACACTGGCTGAGTAACAAAAATACGAACACCACACAAGGGTTAACCCTGTAACACCAGGAGTAACATATTTGAGTTTTTTTGAGATGTCTACATCGTCAGTGTGATTTGATTTGGTTTTTTCCCCCCTGAAAAACCTGATGTATGCAGTCAGACACATGCAATGCTACTGTGAGCAATAAATTACACAAACATTTCAATTCAAACTCAGCAGGGTTAACCAGTTGTAATGTCTGCAGATATGAAAGACAAAAAAGGACAACATGATTTAAGTTGTGTCGCCTTCATTTTCTAAATGCTAATAAATTAGGAAATACACATAACACACCTTCCCTGTGATTTTCACTTTTCTTCTCTCCACCAGAGCTTGAGTATGAGCTTCATGGTTGTTTCCTTGGTAACTTTCGATCCACGTTTATTTTTTGTGGACACGTGATGTGCTTTATGTTAATGTTGCTTTCTCAGTTGCATTTAGGTTACCTTGACATGCCCTAGATTACTGAACTATCTCCAAAAGCATATTAACCCCACTACCTCCTACTCATCTGCAGATTGTTCAAGGTTTTAGCTTCGCTGTGGTGGGATTAGTTTATGTAATCAGTCTCTTGTGACTCATCACGAATGCCTCCCCCGTTTTCTGTGGGCTTATCTAACTTATATGGATAATCATGCACCTTTCTCTAACTAAGCCTGCTTTCAACTACTGGAAATGACAGATGTGTGAGACCAATCAAAATGGTCGTTATCAAAGTGAAATTAGGAGGGTGATGTAAGCAAAATAACAGTGCTGTGTAAAGCTGTGCTGGCATTTTTAAACATCCAAGATTTTATGCATTAAAGTTATATCAAACTGCAGAACCACATTTAAATGCACATTAAAATGCCTCTGTAATGCAAGACTCTGCCAAATTAGTGACCCTGCAAGAACATTATGTCTTGGTTTATTGTTACATGTCTTTAGCATAATTACATGTCATCAAAAACATACTTTGTTTGACAAAACTGCCCACAACTTTAAGCTTTTTTTTCATACTTCTTTCCCTTCCTTAAATATACAGTAAAATACAATTTTTTTGGTTGCTTACTCACATAAAGAACAACAAAACAAAACACAGCTTCACACCAATAACCATCAAAGCAGGCAGATGAAAGCGTACAGATTAATATCAGTTATGTATTAACATATGGTCACAGCGTAGATTGAATTCTCCTTCAGATGAAATACACACCTAGCATGTGCGCTTTGACCATCATTGCCTGCTCTGACACAAACATGCTTGGATGAAAATGAAATGCAATTGCTTTTTGATTTGCCACAGTAAACATAATGACATTTTTCTTGTACGATAATAGAAACCTTGCATTTTCTTTATCATTTCCCTCCCAGGTGTTTGTGTTTTTTACAAGCAAAGCTTTTTAACCACAGTAAGTTGTCATTATCTTCAGCGGCACATTCTTGTTTTTCAATCATTTTCTCATACTTGGCATGATTTAATGGCTGGCTTAATGAGCTGCGGCTTGAATGTGGAAGGACATCTCATCGTGTTAATGAACCATGAAAAGGGCAAGCACACATCATTGTGTGAACGGTTTTAATAATCAGCCCAGTGTCAGACACATGGCGCCGTCTACCAAAACTGTGCTCTGTCAGTAAGCACTGATGCCGAATGTTTTATTTAGACAACTTATTTTCTGATAGTTCAGCAATCACTGTCTTCCCTCTGCCGCTGTTCTTCATCTCTCCAACTCTTCCTCTCCCTCTCTCTCTCTCAACTGTATGTGCTACCAAATTCATGTTTTCAAGTCTATACCGACTTCCCACAAATTTGCTGTCGCAAGCTCAACTGTGATCCTAAAATGGTTCATTAGCTTTCCCATGAATATTTATTTTCATGAAAGATCAAGTGCAAATCTTATTTTATGATGCGATGTCACTGGGAGCATTGGCCTAATGTTGACTGTCGAGCTGTTTAGAGTCACATATTTTATATTTACTGCTGTTAATGTAATTTTCTGATTTATGTATTTTTTTCTCCCCTTGTGTTAATATTTTTTCATATTTTTTCATTAGTTTCTCCTCTAGAAGGAATGCTAAACCTTTGCTTTTGGTAAAACAAGCATGTAAAGATCAACAGGCTTTGACTCTAAGGCAGGCTTTCAGATGCACATTTTAGTATTGTTGCTAAATGCAAATGATTTTGCAGTAACTTAAGTGTAATGAGCAAATGGGTAGCTGTTAAGATATTCATTGTGTGTACTCATGTTGTACAGTGTTTAACTGCATTATGGTTACTGTGGTTTAACAGAGACAGTATTTTAGTTGCCACCACAAGGAGGCACTGTTTCATTGTAAGAGCACGGATGCTGCGTCATCACGCCCCTAAGAAAAAAAAAGTATACCACAACGAAAATGGCACCCATGAGAAAAGTTTTGCCGCGTGTTAATGAGGAATAAAGTTCCCAAAATATTAAGGACATTTTTGCCTCCGTCGTCATTTTCCTTCGAGTTGATCGCTGTCGATGCTGCAATACTCAACAGTAGCAGTTCTTAAAATAACCAGCCCTGAGCTTAGCTTAGTAGCGCTAACAATAGCGCTGCTAATCACAGATCTTGATTTAAATTAGATACCATCTGAATCTGTTGGCAAGGGATACTATTTTTGCTACCTAAGACTTTGTGCTTTTCTACTTCTTCTCTGTCAGTGTGCAGTCTGTTTTGTAGTTCAAGTTCTAAGTGGTGTCACAGACCAATAACAGTCAGTGTTACCAACTTAGCGACTTTGTCGCTATATTTAGCGAGTTTTCAGACCCCTTAGCGACTTTTTTTTCTAAAAAAGCGACAAATCTGGCGACTTTTTCTGGTGTTATTGGAGACATATTTATGACAACTTTTTGACGTGAAAGCGCACATGGCTCTTACTCTCAACAAGCAGCAGTGCTTTGGCAAAGCGCCCACAGGTGGAGGATAGTCCTCCCCCAGCTGCTATCAGGGAAGGAGATGTTTCGTTGCGGGAGCAACGACTGTAATGCAGTCAGTTCTTTTACTGTTATGCTGTTTTGTGGATCACAAGGTTTAAAACTACTAATAAACACACACACACACACACACACACACACACACACACACACACACACACACACACACACACACACACAAAGTAACTCTCCCAGAGTGCCAATTCGGGTCACTTTTGCTGGTCCAAGCCCGGGTAAAGGAGCAGGGTTGGAATTGTGACATTAAAAAAACAATAATTGCTGAAATGCATTTAGGACTTTTTTTTACTCACTTTAACTTTAACAACGTAGGTTACAATTACATTAGCATGACCTATTATGCAAATTAGGCGATGACATCCTTTAGCGACTTCTAGCGATTTTTGGGACAGCCAATAGCGATTTTCCTTACTGAGGAGTTGGCAACACTGATAACAGTGATATGGTTAGCTTCTGATTCAAGATGGCGGCGCGTGAACAGCGCGAGGCTCAGTGTCTCTCCAGAATCTGCTATTTAGCGGGGTTTTTTTAAAATCTTTTTGGCTAAAGCACTTCTGGATGGATGCAAACTGCATTTCGTTGCCCTGTACCTGTGCATGTGCAATGACAATAAAGTTGAATTCTATTCTATTCTATTCTGTTAACCTCTGTTAGCGGTTCTTAGCTAGTGTTAGTGAAACTTTCTTTAAAGTAGATCGTTGCTGGACTCAGACAGTCGGCGAATAAACTCGGTGTGGTGTGAGAATTAATCAGCGGTTTATCAGAGGGAAAGTGTGATTTTTGTGACACTCGAGCCGAGCCTAACATTAGCTGGAATAAAATTAGATTAAAACAGCTGTTGTTGTTGTTTAGCCAGCTCGCTGTCTGCCGTCCGGAGGCGGGAGGGTTGCATGTCTAATCTGCTGACAATAAGTAACTGTGAGAATAAATTAGCGTGTTTATGCACATTTTTATAGAGCCCTGACTGCAGTTCTGGAGGTGAGGCGGAAGTGAGGGAGGAGGTGGAGGCGAAAGACATAATAAGAAGGAGATTATGAAAATATACATGTACAAATGTTAAATGGTTAGCTCTAGTTAGAAAGAACCATTTGTGACCTTTAAATTGTCATAAAACATGATAAGGTGGAATGCCCATCTCGGTCACTGTATTCAAGATGGCGGGCAACATGGCGGCTTGCACAAAACGGCACCTGCTCTAATGTGTTAATGGATTAATTCTAATTTTATGAGAGTGCATCAGTCTGTAGGGAGACGTAATTAAACACTATTCAGTATGTATTTATGACTACAGTATTCTTTTTTCTATTAAACAATCTCAAAAAATTTGTTACTTTACCTTTAACTTTGAGAGCAGAGAGCCTGTATACCCTCCAGCACTCTCCATGCAGAAACTCTCACCCGAGTGATGGCGGCTTTTCTACATGGACAGTTGTTGACTTGTGGTGACTGCATAAGGACTTCTACTCTCAGCATGTGAGGACGTCTTATTGCACTCTTAACTTATACTCTTCACCTCCAAAAACATGAGTCATCATTTTGAATACGAATGTTATCATTTTTTTTTGTTCTTACAGTGTAGTGTAATCGCAGTTTGCGGGACATGAAAGTAGACCCACGCTGCGTGTCAGCAAAGTGACATGACAGGCAAGTTTTGTCTCCTTCCTTTTCATGTCCTCTAAAAATTTCGCTCAGCCTTCATCTTTGGACCTTCAAGGTCATCCTTAGATGTGCTTCAGCAGCCCTGGCAGACCCACACACTGCACTCCCATCATCCCTCCTCTCCGTCTGCCTGCCCTGCCAGGCAGAAAGGAAAACTAGTCTATGTGTTGCAGAAGCCCTCTGCTCACCCTCATTTCCAATAGTATGCACACCCACAGCCACATCTATACACAGGCATGCATGGACACACACACACACACACACACACACACTCCCACACATACGCTATGCACACTCGCTGACAGAGACAAGCCAGGTGAACCGGTGAAAATCTGAGTCGCCCAACAGGAACAAGGTGTCTGAATCTACTCAGACTGGTGTCCTGTGTTGACCTTCAGTGATAATGGATGAGAAATAATGGAAAAAGCTGATATCCAGGAATGAAACATTGGTGAAGCAACTTGATGTTTGTCATGGCCATGAGCTAAGACGACAGCTTTGATGTTGCATTTTTGGGGGTTAGATGGTGGTTGAGATTTATCACATAGACACACATTATTGCTATGAACACAAAATCCAATTTCACTGTTGTCTAGCTTCAGCAGATTCACACAAATTAAATAATCTGCTTGTAATTGCCTGTTTTCAAGGTCTACGTTAGCGAAATGACGTTAAAAAAATTAATTTTGTGGCCTTTGAGATGCTTTATAAAACTCTTAACTGTGAACTTCTTAGTTTCAAACCAACTCGCAGATAAGAAAAAAGCGGTACGGGGGCATGAAGTCCTTCCTTTGAAGTTGGCCTTCATTTTAATGTCAGCACACACCTGTGCAGTTCGATTGCACGGTTTTGACACTACGGCGTTGGAAAAAAAAACTGTCAACAGACCGTCTGCCTGTCTCCTTGCTCATATCACACATGCACAGACACATAAAGCCTCGCAACTGTAAACGCTGCAGATATTTAGCATCTCATTGTGCAAGGGCATGCATCACATTTAAGCTAATTTTTAAAAAATCTTCTTGTGACAATTTCAAATTTAAATCTCTACAGTTGCAATGGATTGAAATGTCTTCCTAACAAGGCTTTTATTGTGAAATGTGCAAATGGAGTTAGAGCCAGAGGCTTTTAATTTACTATTTATTTTTATTCAGAGCTTATTTTTTTTTATCTTTAGGAAAAAAACACTCCATAGAAATGAATTTATAAGGAATTTTCATAGAAATTGAGAGCCTGGCGGGCACGCCACTGCAGCCCCCTCTGGCTTCTGCTCCGTAGCTACTGGGTGACCCCTCATCTGGGGCTCTCCACAGCTCTTCCCGGGAGGGTGGCACAGATGCCCCTCCGGTGGTCCTCCTTGGGCTCTTGCACTCTGGGGCCTCTGGACGTCTGGAGCCTGGATCTCCTCCATGCCTGCTTCATGCCCTGGGGGACAGGGCTATGGCTCTCTACATCTTCTAGCAGACCATTACATGTGGAAACCTTTTGAATACAAGCGCGCTGATCCACACAGGTGTGCACACGGGTGTTCACTGTTCATAGACATAAACTACACTTTTATTGGCTATTTCCAAGCAGCCAATAAAGCGCTGTCGGTCCTGCTTGCTACACAACAACATTCAATATTTAGTATTTACTGCTGTCTACACTTAGCTAGATTAACGTGATGGTGTTGTGCTTAGTATGTTGCTGTGTTTTTTTTTTGTTTGTTTTCTCTTCTTTTTCTCTCAACAGGTGATCTAGGAGATTTTTTTTCTTTCTCTTTTTAAGTGCTCTTTCTCACTGTCCCTCTTCCCTTCTGTTTTTCTTTTCCTTCATCTTTCTTTCCCCCTTTCCTATCCCTCAGTCATGTCTGTCCCATCTGTAACAACTGAAAATAAAATAAAATAAATAATAACAACAAAGGTCGATCAAATGGACCAATACGGCAAGGCCGTGATGATCCATTTGACAAAGTAAATCCATTTTTTTTGACGGCTAAAGAACCAAATGGGACAGGCAAAAAAAAAAAAAAAAAGAAAAGAAATTGAGTTAATGCTCAGGTTATAGCATCTTTCAGTTCCTCCAAGTTTTGTCCCTTACACATTCATGTGGCAAATCTTCTATTACAGCTTAAAGGTGCTGTGCTGGGCTGATCCCTGGCCAGTTGAGTAGACTGAAGTCATTGTGATTTCCCTGGAAGCTTGCAGAGATAATGGAAGCTTTGTAACATAGTTCATTATTCTGCTGGAGGTGTCCTATTGAAAACGGGTAGACTGCAGCCATGAAGAGATGCTTTTGGTCAGCAGCTAAGAATGGTGTAGCATTTAAATGATGCTCACTTGGCGTTAGGTGGCCTAGTATATGCCAAGAAACAGCGCTAACAGAATTACAGCACCATTGTTTGCTCCTCCGACACAGGCTGGATAGTTCCAGGATGCTATTTGCAATAAATTCTCATCCCACAGCAACATGGTGCAACAGAAATCAGAGGTTTTCTGTGTGAGAAATGTTTACTTCTATGCCATCATGCGCAGTGTACTGTAGGTCTGGCGAACATAGACTCTCTCTGTCCTTATTTCCTCCCCAATAGCAGACAGCAGTTGAACCTTGTAGGGTCTTTTGGTGCGGCGACCCGCACATTTTCAAGGTTCAACAAGATGTGGCAGTGAATGCTCCCCTGCACCTTGCCGTTGTACTGCACTTTTATTCATTAACTCATGTCCTTCCTGTTAGTGTGAACAACTATTGCCAATTTCCTTTGACCTCACTTACTGATGAGATGTTTTCACCCACTGTACCAAATTGCCACTGACATCACGCTACATTTTCCCCCCTTCTAACCATCCCAGGTGCTTCAGACTGTAGTTAACGGGCTGAATAAATATCTCAGAAAAGGAAACAGCTTGCACATTTGTCACTGCATCTACGCTCTTCTGATTTATACTTCACGGCCACGTTTTACGTCCTCTAATACTGTGTTAATTTGCAGCCATTTATTTTGGTCCAGTACTTATGCAAAAGCTCTCAAAAATGTGAAATTCACAAATGAACCAGAAAAGAAAAAAAACATCTGCTCCTTGATCTGCAGGGACTGCGAACAAGACTGTACATTTCTCAGTGATTACAATCTAGAACAGAAAGTGTGCAGTATTGCAACAGTATTGCAACAGTATTGCAACCACATGATCCTATCAGTCAGATATCAGAGTGCCAGCGAGCAGATATGTCAGTGATCTGTGATCCCCCTTTGGGAGTCACACTTTTTTCCCTGGGTTTGCCTCCTCAAGACCCACAATTACTCATTTTCCAACATCAGAGTGATTGAATGTCACAACACTGTGTGCACCTCTCACTTCACAACGCACACACACATGCATAAACACACACAGCACGTGGATATTAGTTTTTTTTTATACTACATTGAAATGCATTTTATAAAAGGCTAATTCAAGTAACACTAACTATAAACTATAAAAATTTCCACAATGACTCAGCCCTGACTAAATATTACTCTTAAATAATACATTTGAGATTAAGATGTGAGTGCACTTATGCTGAGTTTTAAGTCAAAGTTGCTCATTGGAAAAACACTTCTTTAAAAAATATAATTTGTCACTACATAACTTTGCAAACAAGTGCTTATTTCCTGTGATAAGAAACAGTGAAAAATGAAAATGAAGAGGAAAACTGCACAAAGCTCACCTTCATCATTTCATGCTTCAGCGCTGAAGGAGGATTTATTACTGCCATCCATTATATATACAAGCCTTCAGTCTCACTCTTCTTGTAGAACTAGTAAACATATTGATATATTGTTTTATAATAGGTGCTTATGAAGTCTTCCTCTCCATTTTGCAAACACTGATATGGAAATTTGTACTTGCATTACCTAATAGGAGAAACAACAAGTAAAATATTTATAAACATGTTACATAAGCAGTAGTGAAGAATGTTAACTATGTTCAAATTTTAATGTGGAAAAAATCTGTTTAACATTTGCTTACTCATCTCCTTGTCTCTTTCGCACTGCCAGTTTTACTACATTTAGCTTTACATTTATATGTTTCTCATACTGCTGCTTAATTCAGATAAGCTGGTGGGACTGGATTGCAAGTTTCACTAATCTTCCCCAGCTGATATATAAAAGAGATCATGGTACAGTAGCTGGAACTGCAGTGATTTCATTTCAGTTAGAAATTTTGGTTTGAACGGTTTGGGTGCTTGTTGGAAGAAAAGTCACTCATAATTGAATTCTTCAATTTAATTTTGTGTGTACTCTTTTAGGGAGCACAGATGTGAACAGACACATATACACACACATAAATATACAGTGATATGAAAAAAGACTCCACGGGAGTCCTGTGAAAAGTAAATTAGACCCCAATGATTCAGTAGCTTGTAGAACGAGTTATAGCACTAATAACTTGAAGAAATCGGTTTCTTTACGACTTTTTCAATCTCTTACGTTATTGTGGAGGAATGTTGGCAACAATGTTTCAGTTCACAGTTCATTTTCAGAAATTGGTGGCTATTCATCCATTCAAAGCTCTTTTCAGATTAAAGCACAGGATTTTAATCTGGTTGACACTTGACTGGGCTATTGCAACACCTTGATTCTTTTTCAGCCATTCTGTTGAAGATTTGTGGCTGTGCTTGGGATCATTATCCTCATGTCCCAGTTTGGTCCAAGATTTCGCTGTCAGACAGATGGCTTCACATACGACTACAGAATACTTTGGCATACAGAGGAGTTTCAGGTGGACTCTATGACTGGAAGACACCCAGCTCCTGTTGCTGCAAAGCAAGCCATAATCATAATCCTTCCATCACTGTGCTCGACTCCTGATATGAGGTGTTTGTGCTAATATGCTGTTTGGTTTTCTCCAAACTTGGTGCAAACTTTGGTTTCAAAGGTATTTGCTCAAGAAGTCTTGTGGTTTCTTCAAATGCAACCTTGCAAACCTAAGCTGTGCTGCTATGTTTTTTTTTAGAGAGAAGAGGCTTTCTTCAGGCAACCCTTCCAAATAAAACGATACTTGTTCAGTCTCTTTCTTATTGTACTGTCAAGAACTTTAACATTTAACACGTTAACTGAGGCCTGCAGAGTCTGAAATGTAGCTCTTTATTTTATTTTAATTTTTTTTTGAGGTTTCACTGAGACCTCCACAGTCTGACGTTGGAGTGAATGATTGCTAGGACTTCAACTCCTGGAAAGATTGTGGTATTATGTTATACTGGAATGGTTCAGAAAGCAAACTACCAAAACGACTTCTTTTATAGAGATGATTAGCTGCACCTGGCTGCTACTTACTCTCTTAATTCCTATGGAATCAGTAAGGATGTAGTTGTATTTGGTGATCTAAAAAACATTTCCCAATATTTTTGGGATTACATTCATTTAAAATTTTACTATTAACGGTTCTTGCAGAAGCTGGACTTTAAGTAGGGTTATAAATAATTTAGCAGTTGAAGTTTCAATGTAATTGTGGGGTTCAGCCTAAAAAGCTCAAAGTTTTGACACCTACATGCAAGAACGTAGAGAAAACATTAAACTGCAAAGCTGAGCAGCCCATCAGTCTTATTAAAGCAAACAGTTTAACTTGTTTTTGTGCTTCCTCTTGGAGTCAGAGAAAATGTTTTGCATCTCAGGCCAACGTTCATATTTTCAATTGATTGCCTCCAGTGAATGAATGTGCAGCAAAAAACCAAAACTCAAGCAGTTGGCATACACAGAAGACTTTTCTTTTATGGGTTCTTCAATAGGTTTTTTAAATTCCATTTCAATTAACTTTGAGCGTCTAACACATTGTGGAATAGCAAAGTTCCTTTTTCTAAAGAACTGAATTAGAGAATTAGTCTTCTCGTGTCCACCTCTGCCAAATCCATAACAGGAAAAAGCTCAGTAATAAAACTGTGTGTTAGTAAAAACCTGTTAATAGGAACAACGATGGCAAGCTGTTTAATAGCATCAACCTGCTTCCTGCCAACAATCAAACCTAACATGCAAGTTTCCTGGCTTAAACAGATTTTTAGAATTGCTTATTAAAATTTAAAAAATGAGACATATACGTCAGTATACTTTAATACTGTAACAAGCAGATATACAACTAGCCAGTTGAAGTCTAAAAACACAGTTCACTTACATTTTGTGATTGGCGGTTATAAAGCAGATGATTGGCTCTTTTTAGGGAGGGATGGGACTAGTAGCATCTTTGCTTTTATGGAAATGCATTACCATAATGTGTAATGTGTTTTATGATGACAGATAAAGCCAGAAGCAGAAACCCATTGGTGAAAGAGTAACATTCTTTATTCTGCCTGTGCTGATTTAGCTTTAACTCGGTCAAATCGTAATCTCCTCTCTGTGCACCTTGGAAGTACGTGAAGTTGTGGCCTGAAAACCTCTACTGTAGTTTCTCTCACAGATTTCTAATCATATTCTTTGTGTGCGATTTCTCTTTTTAATTTCCATGATGCAACTCAAAATAATGAGGATTTTAGGTGGTGTGTGGATGTGAAACCTACATGATGTTGCTTTAGCTATGATTGAATTCAAATACTTGTATTTGAATTGGCCAATACAATTATTATTTCTTATTTTGTTTTGTGGAAATTTAGGACAGACTTGGTTATAAAACTCACTGTTTTATAACCAAGTCTGTGTTATACAATAAATCAAAGTAATTTATTATATAATTTAGAGCCTGGCCGATTTATTGGTGGGCCAGTCTTTTGGTATCTACATTCATAAGAGCTGAAAAATGAACATTTTAAAAGTAAAGAAGGTCCTGATTCTGATTCTAAATCTTGCTTTAATAGATGAAATTTTAATCTGTCCTACTTTTCGTCCACAAACTCCTTCTACACTATTCGGAGTTAAGCAAATGTGGTGAACAGTGACATCTTAGTTGCTGCCAGTGGGTTAGAACAGGGGTGGGTAACTCCAGGCCTCGAGGGCCGGTGTCCCTGCAGGTTTTAGATGTGTCCTTAATCCAACACAGCTGATTTAAATGGCTAAATTAACTGCTCAACATGTCCTGAAGGGCTGTATCCCAATTCAGGGTCTGCAGCCTTAAAGGCTGCATTTTAAGGCCGATTACGTCACAGCGATGCGACGAAGGCTGTCCCAATTCAAAGGCTGCACGAAATGCGGCCCTCAAATGCGTCCTTCATTTCCCTGAATTTTAAGGATGTGGCGGTGTAGACTTCGTGGCCCAACATATCCCAGAATGCATAGCGCGGCGGTGGGTGTGGATAATTTTGCTGAAAAAAATGGCAGATGAGGGGCGCCCGAAGAGTAAACTTTAAGTACTGAATATTATGTCACTTATTTATGTGCAAATTTTAAGTAACGAAGAACATTAAAACATTACTGTTGGCCACATGTCGGCAAAGTTATGTGACATTAGTAACGTTTGTACTAACTTGGTTTTAAAGCCTTTACTTTAAAATATACGCCGTTCAATAGCTGACCTTAATCTTACAGAGAAAGATCAAAGCTCATGTAGAAACAAACAAACAAATAAACAAAAGATTTTCTCCTTCATTTCTGTCAAACAAAGCTGTATGAAACGTTTCCAGCTGTTAGATTCATGGTTGCTAGGCAACCTGGGCAGCGCGACGGAGGCTAGACCGTCCCATTTCACAAGCCTCGCACTTCCGGCCTTAGCGGTCTTTGAGTACGCGGCCCTTGTGGACCGTTAAGGCTGCGTACTTTAAGGCTGCAGACCCTGAATTGGGATACAGCCAAGTTCACCACAGGCCTGGTAACGAACTAATCATGTGATTCAGGTGTGTTGACCCAGGGTGAGATCTAAAACCTGCAGGACACCGGCTCTTGAGGCCTGGAATTTCCCACCCCTGGGTTAGAATGTCATTTTATTTCACAAAAATAATATCTAATTTAGCAAATATTGAATAAACTAATTTTTCATATCTGTAGATTGTGATTGTTACAGTATCCTTATTAGGGTACATCATTTAGCACATGAACTTCACTGTAACGAATCTTTAATGTTATAGAAATGTTTATGAAATGTAATTTACTAATTACATGTGATTAATTAATAATTAATAATAATAATAATAATTTAATGTAATATTACATTTTAATAATGTATGAAATCATCGTTTACTGTATGAGTGTAATGTCAAGTAACAACAACACTGACAAAAAAAGTACATTAAGTATGTAAGTAGTAAGAATGTCAAATGCATCACTGAAGTCTGCACCTATGTTTCCCACAATTCATAAAAAACCTTTTTGTATATAGAATAAACATTTTATTTGTTAAGAGCGTTCTCCATAGAGGATCAGGCAGTAATGGTCCATCAAAGTGCTTCCTGTCTCACAATCGGATAAACGCTCATCACATCAGGCATCTAATCCAGTTACATTTCAGCTGAGAGTAAACAATCAAGAGTTAGATTACCCAAAGGATGATATCACTAAAATAGCAATTACTCTTATCACAATTGTAATGGGCCTCTTTAGGCTTTCTCTGAATGCCGACGTTTTTTGCTTCACTTGTCTGTGAGTACTGGTCAAAGATGTACAGTTTAAATTATTCTGCTCCACATGACATAAACAGTTAAAGTGAAGTAGCTGCTGCTTTGGAGTTATGAAGCTAGAGTGTGTTTACAGTTTGTGCATTTAAGAGCATTATCCCACAGTATTGTTACATTAAAGTAAGGCTATTGATCACGTTGGTTCAGAGTTTGCAAAGGAGCTTGAAAGATGTCATGCGGCAATGACCTTTCATCAGACACAAATCCTTTTTGTGAGGATTATTGGCAAAACATGATGTGCAAAGGTTTCGCTGCGTCCAGAGTCACAAAGTCAGATGGTTTGAGTGGGCTAGATGTTTTATCAAATGCTTGAATGCCATGCTGGCCTACAGTACTTCACTTTATGTGTCTGTGAGGATTCATAAAGATTAAATACGTTAATATTATCAGCAGGGACAGAGCTGGATTCAGCTGGATTGGAAGGAACGAGATGGAGACGTCACTCGATTCCCTTACAAGATAATCTGTTCTGACCTTCTGCTGCTTTGGTCCCAAAATATGTTTGCATCAGCTCACGTTTTATCACCATAAGAGGAAACAATAGTGCTTAAATAGGGAGAACTCATAGATGATTTCTTTTTCTGTTTTGACTAAATTCTGAGGACATTTCTTGTTTTTCTATGAAAAAAGTCAGCAATAGTTGAAAATCCATTGGAGCAGGGTATTCCTGTTAGAGCGGAATCTGAGAGGATGGACATCCATTATCTCTGGTGCTGTGGAGGTAGAGAGAGGATTATCTGACTCCTGCAGGTTCAGCTGGCGTCCCACAGTTTACAGACATCAAGATCCATCTCCCAGCTGTCGATCAGAGTCTGGCGCGTGTCTCCATTAGCGCCTCATGGCAGATGTTTTCCATCCACTATTCATCGCTTAGTGTCACACATCCTTAATTGGGCATGGTAATTATCCAATCACACAATATTAAGTGTCCTATTTGTGGAAATGTGGTTGCTGAAAATGAATAGTTATTGATCAGCAACACTGACATTCAACTTACTCCTCTTTGCACATTAGCCTAGCATTGATTGCTGGCAGCACTTCCTGTTCTGCAATACCAAGAATCGACCAGATTCCTAATGTGCGGTCCAGGCTTGACCATTAGAACGATCCATTATCACACTTGCCGTCCACAGCCGTGTCACTAAGGCCTGGTGGGAAATTGGCAAGCAGACATGATTGTGACTGTGAGGCAGAGGCAGATTTAGGTTCTCCAGTTTCTGTCAGCAAGCTATTGCATAATTAATCAGCCATAGTCTATACTGTATGGGTTGCTACTGAGAATATGTACAAGGTTTGTGCTGTTTTGTTGTGTGCCAGCCATAATATATATATTTTTTAATAATTTACATTAAGCTTGTGGAATAAGACTCACTTTTGGAGTGTTGTTTTTTCTTTATGTGTGTCTTGAGCACTGTTTATATATATATATATATATATATATATATATATATATATATATATATATATATATATATATATATATATATATATATATATATATATATATATATATATATATATATATTTAAGTTGGGCGTTTTGAACTAAAGTTAAAAATTTATGGGACGTGCACATGGATCTGCTGCAATCATGCCAGGGGCCCGTTCTTCGTACGTCGCTTACTACATCCAAGATCAAATGACACATCCAAGATCAAACCATCGCGCTAACCGTGAGCTCGCTAATCCGGTTCCCCGAACACACCTGCTGTTGACGATTAGTACAGCTGGACGCAGTAATGTGACATCACTGGGTGTCGTAAAAGGGGCCACGCATCGATAGTAGAAACATTGATCGGCAACCCTCTGATTGGTCGGCGAAAATGTCGACGGAGCGCGCTCGGCTCGGTATTTTTCGGCAGCAGAGCAAGAACTCCTGAGTGAGGGATTTCAGGAGTTTCAGAGTTTAATCAGAACGCAAGGGAACACTGCAAAGGCTGCAAAAGCAAGGAGCGAGGGCTGGCAGGAAGTTGCTGACAAATTAAACTCGTAAGTAATTTAATAATAACAATAATAATGGAGTGGATTGATATAGCGCTTTTCAAGGCACCCAAAGCGCTTTACAATGCCACTATTCAGTCACTCTCACATTCACACACTGGTGGAGGCAGCTACGGTTGTAGCCACAGCTGCCCTGGGGCAGACTGACAGAAGCCAGGCTGCCATATCGCGCCATCGGCCCCTCTGGCCAACACCAGTAGGCGGTAGGGTAGATGTATTATATTATACTATATTATCCAATATTATATTACATTATATTATAATATGTTATATTTTATCCTCTTTCACATTAGAGCCACGACAGGACCCACTAGAACATGGGAACAGGTAAAAGTGAAATATAAGAATATCCTACAGAATGGTAATATTTATCACTTATATTGCTTTTAGTCTCTTGGAAAGAGACCCTGGAATAATCTGTTTGTTTATAACAGCAACCAAGAAAAGGGCAGAGCAACAAAAGACAGGTGGTGGTCCTGCACCCCCTCGTCAACAAGTTGGTTAAGTGAATAATACCCTCACGGGAAAATCGATATCTCTCTATGAGCACACTGTCGCGCTGAGCTAAAGGATCCTGTCTGTCCCGCAATATACGCTGAATTCTGAGGACTCTCCTTATCAATCTTGCACCTTCCGCAATGGGTGGCTCGCGTATACGGACAGGACATGGCTGCGACAGGCTTCCCAAATCCACCTTCGCTTTTATAGCCGTGGTCTCTCATCTTGATTACACGAAGTAATTTACAATTGCTACTCTGAAATATGAATTACATCTGTAATAATCACATACATGTAATAGGATGTTAATAGTACATTTCCCTTTTTTAGGAAATGACCTGTGTGAAATCAATAAATGGATCAGGTGCTGCATTGTCTTTAGTTACATTGATGTTATTTATTTATGGTGAAACAGTGGTGGAATATCGCTGTTGCTTTCGTATGATGACGCGGACATACCTGCGTGGCCGCGATCTAATCCTGTTTACATAAAGTAAACCTGCTCCCGAGCAGGTTTACGCTTACGGCTCTGTTGCTATGACAGCAAGTCCCGGATGAGCTTCGGGGAACCGACTGATCCAGGATCAAGCGAAATCGTCAACAATCTAATCCGGCTAACTTACTTAGCGAGGTACGAAGAACGGGCCCCAGGAGTAGCAAGCCAGGAAGCCAAAAGGCAAATATTTTTTGGTTTGCCCTTTTAAATTTTGAAGAAATACAGAAATATTACTCAAGCAGAGGTGTATTTGACATGTAATGCCATCTCTTGGTTGTGTGGCCTCCAGGCAATTATCTATTTTGGTACATTTGAAATGTCAACACCTTTCAACTACCTCAGTCATTATAAATGTGAGCTTTTCTTTCCAAAGACATTTCTCCTTCCATGTGCTTAATTTACTATTGGGGCCTGTATTTATATTGCTGTACTGTTATTGTAACTGTGTTGCATTGTGTTGTACTGCATAGTTCCACCCAAAATGAATGCTATGAAAGTCTTTTTATCCCATCCATTTGCCCTCGGTTCACATACAAACTCAGTCAGCTGTGTGGAGCCTGATTTCATTGCTTACAGTGGTTGTCCGCACAAGTAATCTCTTTATACTCTGCATTTATGGGTAACCAGGGCTCGCTGGGCATCCAAAGTTTTGGGGAGATCTATCATCATAATACAGGTAGGCAGTTTAATAACCCGGCTATGGGCTCCTGAGAAAAAAACAGGCATTTATTTAATGTAACATGGGCAATGTTGGGGGGCTGACAGATGGCCCAGGCAGGAAAAACGATGTCCTGTTTCCACTGCCTGCTGAATTCACAGGACATCAGCCTGAGGAGGAAAAAGAATCTGTTCCCTTTAACGTTCTGTAGGGATCAAAACGTAAATTAAGAGTTTTTATTTTCTTTGTGTGCATGTTTGGAAATGTGATATATGATAAAGGCTTATAAAACTTCTAAATTCCACAGGCATCCACTGAATCCAGGTAGAGAATATAAATCAGGGTCCACATTAGCTTAACTTCAGTTAATTTTAAGAATATACTATAATATTCATTCTCCATTTTTTTCATACTACTAATAAGCTTTCCTAAATGGACTCGGAAATTATTGCTTCAAGCATTTACAACCATTTGAACATTTGAAAGATATCATCTTTTTACCACAAAGGATTCAGAGGGAGGTCGCTGGATGAAAAAACAAAAACCTGTTCCTTGAAACACTGGGATAATGTAATGGAGAATGTCAGTCACTCAGGCCTAGAGAATAGCATTCAACAAATAGTTGCTAGTTAGGAAATCTGTTTCTATAGTCCCAGTTAGACAAGTCTAGACCAGTCAGCGATGCTTTAACAACCTCCAGTCACTAGAGAAAAATGTATTCCCCGAGCAGATGGTGGTGGTTGCTGTCAGTTCCTAGTTTAAATTGCTCACAAAGAGATATACAGTGCTGAAAATAACATTGCAACTGCTTTAGTTGCCAACATATTGCTATGCTCACCTGTAGTTTGCATAGAAGAAGCCGATTTCTCTGCAAACACTCACCAACTACTCACCGAGTGGTAGTGAAACTGTGAAGTATGACACAAGTTTGGAAATGTGTTGGTTAGACACCAAGCAGTGGTAAGGCAAAGCTTTTATTTTGAAAGTAGTCTTTGAAAAGCTCTGTTTCTGGTGTGCATCGAACTCCTTCAACTTTTACTACTGCTCGGCCAACAGTTGCTGATTATTTGCTATAATTTGCTATTGGCCAAAGCAGTCGCAAGAAGAGTTTTAGCGCAGCACTCTCTCTGCCAACTTTGGGGAATACACATTTTCTCCAGGAACCAGAGATCACTAACTGTTGGCCTGTGGGAATGAGGCCTCTGAGGGCTTCTTCTTTCCTTCATGTTTCCATTTTGTTATATTTTTCTTAATTACAATGAAGAAGTCACTTGGATGAGTGACAAAATATTTCTCCCATTGAAAACGCTCCGTCCAGATGAACAGAACCAACTTTTTGGGATAATAACACAATAGTTAATTGTTGATAACATATGTTGCTGTAAAGCCTGATCATTCATTATTTTTGATGCATTATTTACTTTTTTAAAAAGTAGCTGTTAAGGCCCCAGCAGGGCCCTTGGGTGGGTGTGTCCTGCTGTCTCTCCTGCCTTAGGTGCCACCCTTTTTCTACACAGCTGACTCCCATCAGCAATTAGAAGCATTTAAGGCCAGAGAAAGGTGAGCTCCAGGGTGAGAGCTTTGTTGCTTTGCAGCTAGTGAGCTTACTCTTTTCAGTTTACTGACAACACCTACGTTTCGTTTTGTTTCTATAAATAGTGATAGCAGCTTGTCCATCTCTTTTAGTTCAGTTATTAATACAAGTAGTATCAAAACTCTTTATTTTAACCATTTTGCCTCTCTGTCTCCTTTTTTTCAACCTGGACACATTGTTACTTTCCCTCATCACTTGTACTTTTTTAGGGAAACGTAACACATAGAATAATGTTTTGGGGTTTTGTTTGACTGGGGTTGTTTATATCTGTTTTATTGTGTTCAAGAACATTGAAACCTTTTTTTATCACTGCAAACTCATCTTTAACGTCATTATCCATGTGAAGACATTAGATTTTCAGTCAGGTAAATCACAGAAAAACCTGAGCAGGCTTGAATATGTGGCATAAATAAAATATGTACATGAAAAATATGTGTTGTGAAGCATACTCTAGAACCCACAGTACTCGCTCAGATGAAACATTTTACATTAGTGATAGCATCACGCAAATCCTGGTGTACATCTATCCAAAATTCTCTTGGCTATCAGTTGATAAAACATTATTAAAACAATGCAGTGCTTTCCAAAGTTATTGTATAATTAGACTTTACATTGTCTTTTTCCCCTTCATTTTAAAGGTCATTGTCAACACCTTTAAAGTGAAAAGTCATCCAAACTGGCTGAACATCTGGGTTGTTTGGGATGACATGATAGAAACATAAATTGATCCAATAAATAAAGCTCTCAACATGTAGCTGTGATTAAATTTCTAGTCCTGTTTGATAGGAACTTTGTATCTCTTCTGTATTTTCAGTGTATTTTTTCTCAAATATTGCAGAAATTATCCTTTTGCAGCCTTCTATCCACAATAATGTAAGGAAAGGCGATCCAGAGTGCTTACAATAACAGTAGTTGGGTTAATCAGAATCAGAATCAGAATCAGAAAGGGGTTTATTGCCAAATGAGTGTCAAACAGTTTAATGATAGTATTTTGTAAGTAGGGGATTTGTAAAATCTTATCTTGAGTCAGTCAACATCAATTTCATTTTAATATAGCACATGAATCAATAAAACAGGAGGCTTCCCCTTAAAAAAAAAAAAGGTGTCCTCTGCAACTCAGAGCTTCCCAAAACAGCAACGGTGTTTATGCTGTGCTTTGCTTATAAATGTTTTAAATAAAATTACTCAGGCTTTTTAGCAAAAATTTTAATCCTAAAATACAGTGATGACGTAGGGCAGAGAGCAGCAGGAATCCTCTAACATTTTTGATGCTCTCAGATTCTTTTGCATTGCATGTGCAGCATGATGGCAGAGTTCACATGGAATTTGTCATGATTCGTGCGCTCCAGAATTCCTCTATCTGTGCTGGCTGTGTACACCACTTCACGCTAATGCTCCTTATTGCGTGGAAAGTTTGCTGTGGCAAGAAGCCTGCTTGTAAATCATGTATATTGGATGAGACATGCAGCAGATGAGCCTGGGCCCTCTAGTCAGGCCTAGCATTAATTAAATATCAATTGGCCCTGCTTCCGTACCTCATTTCATGCCACATTCACACCTTGTCTGGGCTCGCTGAGGGAAAGTTAAAATGAAAGTTGTGGCCTTGCAGTTTCATATAACTCACAGCACTGCTCGACTGAAGCATTGTGGGTCCTATGAATTCTGACTTCATTTCTACGGGGAGTGCACAAGGAAAAACTACAGTTTTATTACTGTACACAGTAATATTTTATAGCGAGGAAAGAATAAAAAGAGATTGTATCTGATTGCAAATTTAGATCATTCTGTTGACAAAATTATGAAACACTTGAAATAAGAAGCAAATAAATATGTGATTTAATGAACTTTAGTGATTTTAAATGCGGCTGTGCAAGACAGTGTACATGATGCCTGGTGAGATACTAGATGGGAAGGTGTTACCTGTGAAAAGTTCACACTTCATAAAAATACGAATGCCTTCATTACGAACTTAATCAAACTTAATCAAATTTACATAATTACAGTTAATTGCAGTGTCACACATCATCAAAGTGCTTTTACTTCAGTGCGTGCCTTACACTAATCAGACCTTCGCTGTTGTTTTGATCTTTTTCTTTGGTATCCCGTCCTCATTAGAGCAGAACTAAGTTGCACATTTTTATAGTTGTACTGAAATAACAATAATAAATGACATTGTTATCAATAATAACACACAAGGTTTGGGAAAGTGTCAGCATTAAAAGAAAAAAAAAAGACTTAGATCATGTGAGTGACATGCGAAATACTGCAATGTGAAATTATTTTTGGTATTTTCAATATTTTTTGGAATTGTTTTGTGATTATTTTTTTCCTCGGTGTAACTGTTAAAAATAAAGCTTCTGTTCTTTTGATGAACACAACCTATAGAGAACTTACACATTTACTTTTCAACAGTTTACTTTGTGAGTGCTCTACATAGAGAACGTATGAGTTAATAAATACTTTCATACTGTGCCAATAAGGTTAAAATGAAAAAATATCTTCTTAAATATTCTATTTATGTAAGGTTTTCACAGCTCATACTTATTTTATATTGACTTTTCAAGGATGATATTGCACTGAATCTTGAATTATAAGCAAAAGGTCACAATAAATCCTTAATTTTTCAGAGTTCTCAGTACAAATCAAATGCCTATCCTAATGAGGACACATGTATGAACAGAACACTGAAAACACAAGTAACAATGTAATTGTAGCTATAATGTGATTACTGAATTTTATACTGTTACACATTACATTACTGGGTTACTGAGCAATGTAACGTGATTACAGTAATCCATTACTTTGGAATGCGTTACAGCTAACACCGCCTACATTATTCAAACACACTTGCATTGGATAGAGACTAAAATCTGAGCCTACTCAGTTGAGTTGCTGCTCTCTTCACTGACACTTCATAGAAAGTCAGTGGCATGGTTCACCTTGGAGTTCCTTTGATGATGTGTAAGGGATTCCCCTAATCCTCTGAGGGTAGGCTGGAGGGCACTTTCTCCCTACTGAGGGGATGAAGCCACTTAATGCATCACAAAGTTAATCAACCGTAGGGAGAGGAGGTTGAACCATTAGACTGGATTCATCTCCACACACACACACACACACACACACACACACACACACACACACACACACACACACACACACACACACACACACACACGAATAAACTTCATAATCTTTATGAATGCAAAATTTAATGTAAATGTTAGCTTAACTGAATCTGGTACAGTTTTTTTGTTATAATATATAAGAATACCTATAATGTTTATCAGAACCCTTGTTGTGAAAAGCAACAAAGATACACACAGCATAAAAAAATACAACACAGTAAGTAAAAATTAGTAGCTAGGCTTTAAAGTGTGAAATATAACATAGGATAAAACAGGAGGCAGACTATCGGTGAAATTCACTGAAGCGCAGATGTTCAGTACAAAAACTGGGGTGATGGACGTATAGGTGCTGCAGTCAAGTTATATATGCATTCAGCAATTAAGTGTCTGCAGCCTTTGTATGTTGTCAGTGTAGTGATTGTGTGTGCTAAAACAAGGAATGAATAAATTTAACCAAATACTTATTTGCATTCAAAGCTGTAAGATTTGCATATAATTGCCATAATGGTAGCAGAAAAGATGCGCACATCTGTTCCACCAAGCATGAAATTCGTCACTCTATAAAAGGAAGTGCACATGGGACCAACCTTTCTTCAGCTTTATTTAATTATCTTTTTATTATTTTGTGCATTCTTTAGTAGCAAACACTTTTTCATCTTTCTTTTTTTCATGTTTTTCGAAGTAGCAGTCGAGTCACACGTGTGACGTCGTCTTTCACGTTGTTCACTTAATTTTAATTCAGTTCAATTCAGTTTTATTCATATAGCACCAGTCACAACAACAGTCACCTTAAGGCCCTTCATATTATAGGGTAAAAACCCTAAAGTATTAAAGCGAAAACCCCAACAATCAGATAACCCACCCCCAACCACGTATGACACAGTGGGAAGGGAAAACTCCTTTTTGAAAGGAAGAAACCTCCAGCAGAACTTGTTTAAGGGAAGGCAGCATCAGTCACACAGGGTTCAGGGGAAGGAGAAGACTGCAGAAGCAGACACAACAAAAGAGACACTACTGAAGAGGGCCAAAACTTAATAATCACTAATTACTAAACGCCATTTTACTGATTTTTTTTTTAAATACAGTACTCACAGTTTTGTTTGAATTTACAAGTATGACTTTAGAGGTCGTCCAGGCCTTTATGTCTTTATGTCATGCCTGCAGCCTAAGTAATTGGTTTATGTTGTCTCGTTTTGTGGATAAATAATCTTGTTTATCATCTGCATAGAAATGTAGGCAATGTTTTCTAATAATGCTACCTAAAGGAAGTTTGTATAATGTAAAAAGTATCGGTCCCAGCACAGAACCCTGCAGAACTCTGACCAGCTTTCATTTGTGAAGAAGAACTGGAGTCCATCCAATACATACAACTGAAACCACTGCAGTGCGCTGGTTTACATTTTAGCACCAATTATTCTAATCTCTGTGGTAAAAATATTGTGATCAGTAGTATTTAATGTTGCACTGAGGTCTATCAGGACAAGCACAGAGATGACTCCACTGTCGGCCACAGGAGGATCAGTGCCCTTCACCAGTGCTGTGATGAACTAAATCTTCAACTAGACCATCTCTCTGCAGATGATCACCCAGCTGTTTTACAACTACTACTTTCAAGAATTTTTGAAATAAAAAGAAGATGACTAATGAGCCTATAATTAGCTAAGACACCTGGGTCAAGTAAAGGCTTTTCAAGTAATAATTTAATTAAAGCCACCTTAACACTAGGAAGGCCCAGGCTTCTACCTTTCTACCTTTAAAACCCGCCACCAGCCAAATGGCTGGTAGGCTTTTAGCTAAGCTTTAGCTTCAGGCAAGTGGAAGCTAAATTGGCTAGTCATTCATATGTAAATTGGGTTGTTACCTGGGAATTCTGGAGGGAGGGGAGTGGGGGTGTGTGGATGAGGGGGTGGGGGAGCTGCTAAAAGCGGTGAGCTTCCTTTTGTTTCATCTTGATGCATTCTCAATCATCCAGGGAAACAAATCTCCAAAAGTCACCAACTTGGAGTGTTTCAGTTTGCCATCTTAGGGAGAAATCAACACACATGGGTGTATGTCCTTTGTTGCTGAGATTTATTGATAAAAACAGTACAAAAAATCAACCATTTGTACACATTTTTACAAATAATTATAAAAAGTGAGTGAGTACATTTCAACATTTTCAGCAATCACTCACAATCCTGGCACTGCCATGGTATCTGTAGTCTGCATTTACCTTGGCTTGGCTTCCTGATCAATTGTCCACTACCAAAAGGAAGCCAAGCCCTGTGATCACACCTTGTTTTGTTGTAAAGGGTGGCAGGGCTTGGCTTCCTTTTGGTAGTGGAGCATTGATCAGTCGTCCATTGTGGCATCAATGTGATCACACCTTGTTTTGTTGTAAAGGGTGGCAGGGCTTGGCTTCCTTTTGGTAGTGGAGCATTGATCAGTCGTCCATTGTGGCATCAATGTGATCACACCTTGTTTTGTTGTAAAGGGTGGCAGGGCTTGGCTTCCTTTTGGTAGTGGAGCATTGATCAGTCGTCCATTGTGGCATCAATGTGATCACACCTTGTTTTGTTGTAAAGGGTGGCAGGGCTTGGCTTCCTTTTGGTAGTGGAGCATTGATCAGTCGTCCATTGTGGCATCAATGTGATCACACCTTGTTTTGTTGTAAAGGGTGGCAGGGCTTGGCTTCCTTTTGGTAGTGGAGCATTGATCAGTCGTCCATTGTGGCATCAATGTGATCACACCTTGTTTTGTTGTAAAGGGTGGCAGGGCTTGGCTTCCTTTTGGTAGTGGAGCATTGATCAGTCGTCCATTGCAAGAACAATCATGCCACTGTGCGATGTGTTCACTGCAACAGATACACATGTGGTAAATGCAGACTACAGATACCATGGCAGTGCCAGGATTGTGAGTGATTGCTGAAAATGTTGAAATGTACTCACTCACTTTTTATAATTATTTGTAAAAATGTGTACAAATGGTTGATTTTTTGTACTGTTTTTATCAATAAATCTCAGCAACAAAGGACATACACCCATGTGTGTTGATTTCTCCCTAAGATGGCAAACTGAAACACTCCAAGTTGGTGACTTTTGGAGATTTGTTTCCCTGGATGATTGAGAATGCATCAAGATGAAACAAAAGGAAGCTCACCGCTTTTAGCAGCTCCCCCACCCCCTCATCCACACACCCCCACTCCCCTCCCTCCAGAATTCCCAGGTAACAACCCAATTTACATATGAATGACTAGCCAATTTAGCTTCCACTTGCCTGAAGCTAAAGCTTAGCTAAAAGCCTACCAGCCATTTGGCTGCTCTCCGGGTTTTAAAGGTAGAAAAGCCAAATGGCTGGGCTCTGGGCCTTCCTAGTGTTAAAAGCCTGTGGTACGCAGCCACAGCTGCACTCAGTCCCTCTGATGGATCAGAATTAGAGACTGGTTTGTTTCTCTGCAGACGAAGCTGTTGATGATTTTTTGACTTGCTAATTTCTCCTTTAAAAACAACTTTTCTTTTGGCTTTGACGCTGATGAATTGTCTCATTGTGCTTAATGAATCATTCTTATGAGTTAAGTTCTGCTGAGACCCAAACATGTATGTGTTTTTTAATTGTTAAGGCCCTCACTCATAATCAGACTTTTTTCAAGTTATATGTTATCTTCTTTTTGATAATTGTAGAATACGTAACTGTTTGCTATGTTTTTTGCCTCTTTCTTTAAAATAATTTGCTTTTATTTTAAATCTTACTATAATCTCTGCCTGTCTGCAAACTCATTCTACACACTCAGGCGTTTAGCAGTCAAATTTGACAAACAAGTACATCTGAGTACATCTTAGCCAGAAGGTTATTATCTATATCACACATTATGATGCCAATATGTTACATAGCAACCACCTAGCAACCAATAAAATGGCCCATTAGTGGCGTTCATGCACCTGTAACACCTTATAAACTCATTGCATCCTTTTTATTTCATTATGCTAACATAGTCTGTATCCACAAAACGTGACTTTTGCATGGTACTTAATTGGGCCATCATTGTACCTGGCAACCACCTACAGACAGACTAAAATTACAGACCAAACCATACTGTAGCATGAGCATATACTTATATATATTTCTGCTGAATAACTTTTTGCAATAAACAGATATTCCCCTCAAAATAGTTCAGCAATCCTAAACCTTTGACTATCTTAAATTGCTAATGTAAAGGAAAACATGCAGGCTGGACCAAAGTTTTTGCTATTCTGCAGTCTACTTGCTCCCGAGCAGTTTCTATGAGATCTTCATCTTCACTGAGGCAAGCAGCTATCAGTGGCCTAATCACCCATGAGCAATTCCACAGATGGTCTGATGAATTTCGACCAAGGCTTTTGGTGTGTGATCCCAGGGAATAATGCTCAGAGCTCCCTGTGTTTATCTAAAGGTTAATGGAAGGTTAATAAGAGGAACGGTGCAAATTCAAAACCCTTATTATGGAAATTGTGTTTTGTGAAAAGAGTAATACTGTATCTGCTCGTGATCTGGCCATACTAATTAGCAGATTGTCACCACATTGGTTGAAAGAGACACATCTGAGGTATAATTTGTTGAAAAATAACCGTTTTTTTTATATTAAGCTTACATGAGCTGATTACAGACACCATCAGATAAGTCTCGATCAAGGTGTTTCATCAACACCTACTGAAGAGACAGAGACACGCTTGACTTAGCAATCTCGTCTTTTTTTTAATCAACTGTTTTTTGACTCTGTGTGCAGACTTTATTACATATACAATCTAAACTGGGACCAGTGCATTCCTATAGGTTGTTGATACAGTTAACCACATGCTGAGCTCAGCATTTAACGCGTATATCATGTAATTGTCAATCAAAAGTCAACGTTCCCAACAAATACAACCAGATGAGAAATGATACACTGGCAAAGCGCTCATATGCCTTCCTCAAACGAACTCGATTACATTTGAGTTACTGATTAATGTTTAATCATTCAGAAAGTAGTTTTAGCAAGGCTGGTTGTATTCAGCACCCAAAGATTTCTCTGTAGTATAGCAATATTTAAGGCTACAGATACATTAATCAGAAGTCTGTCTGGTCTTCATAAAATAGCTTTGGTTAGAAGTGATTTGATTGACAGAAACATGACAGAGAATCTCTTTCACAAAATAGCCAAGATTGTAGAGTTCATGTGGGACTCCTCTGCTCTGAAGATCACTGAGGAAAAATTGCAAGAGACTTTAGTAACTCGAAGCTCATACATAGGAGTTCTGAGTATAGCAAAGAAATAGTTGGATGACCTTCTGTTTCTTATAAGGCAGCCGAGGAGGTCGGTTTGCTCTTGCATAAAGTTGACTTTAGGGTTAACTCTGAGGATGTGAGATGAGCTTATAAAGAGAAAGAAGGGGAAGATAGTGAAGGGCAAGTTTGCAGAGACCTTTACCAGCACATGTCAATTTGAGCAGACCACTGTGCTTTGTTTTCCTCGGTTGAAAAAAGGAACTACGCATGAAAAATTGAAAACTTTCTTCCCTTTGTTAACACTCTCTGACTTCTTCTGTTACAATATTAACAGGGCTGTTTTCAACCTTTTGTTTATCATTTGGCAGGAATGAACCCTTGAATTTTTTTCTACTTTTGCCAGTCCATCCATTCGCTTCCGCTTATCCTTTTTCAGGGTCGCGGGGGGCGCTGGAGCCTATCCCAGCTGTCATAAGACGAGAGGCGGGGTACACCCTGGACAGGTCGCCACTCTGTCACAGGGCCAACACACAGGGACAGACAACCATTCACACTCACATTCACTCGCACATTCACACCTAGTGGCAATTTGGATTATCCAATTAACCTATCCCCACAAGCTGCATATCTTTGGACGGTGGGAGGAAGCCGGAGTACCCTGAGGGAACCCACGCAAACACGGGGAGAACATGCAAACTCCACACAGAAAGACCCCGGCCTGATGGTGGAATTGAACTCAGGTTATAGCACTGCGGCAACAGTGCTAACCACCGTGCCACCTTGCTGCCTATGCCAGTTAAACTGTTCTTGTTTAATTTATCTGAGATTTTATTTTCAGGAACTCTGATCTTCCAGGTCACAACAATTTTCATCAAGGCTCAATCAATTTGTTTACAAAATGTCTGTAATTAGTCAAATATTTCCAACATCTCAAGCTGATACACCAACATCAGTTAAAGGCATTCACTTTGAATATAGTTATATATATAGTTTATATTAAAAAATATAAACTACTACGATATGGAGCCGCTCTCATCTGTGACAAAAAAGCTGAAACCTATGAATGTTTTCCAGTGTTGTGATCAATAGATGCTACGATGTGCTCTCACTTGTGTGGAACAGATAAATAATTTGAAAATAAATGTCTGTCTGATTACTTTTGTGGGGACTACTCAGAGGATGATTTGTGCCACCTTTGGAGAAAGATTTGATGGTGTTTATTTTCAACTGGCAGATGCTTATTTCTGACTTTATGAACTGCAAATGACATGCTAATGATATGTTAGGAGAAAGCTGTGACCTTGTGCACAAGTATTTGCCCGCAGCGCTGTGCGCATCTAAACAGACTGATTCATAATCTGATGTATAGGTAACTAACCAATCAACAAATTGGTTGTTGGGTCCTATTTATGGGATCTACTACAGTTAGATATGACCAGATAGAAGGAAAACTTTTGGAAAGCTAACACAAATACAAAGATTTTCCATTTTGTATGTTGTGTTTGGACAGTCTCAGGATGGCAGGTTCTGTCTATATCAACATTTAGCATTACCAGATAAAATATTGTCTAGGATCTAATGTGTGGGTGTCTTTGGTGCTTATTTTGTTGGGCTATTAACAGTCAAAATCTAAAAGCCATTAACGGTTTTTACAAGTCTTAGTTTGTGGGTACGTTTTTGGCTATTCTGAAAAAAATCTGAGAAATTGTTGAAGTAACACGAGCGACTGTGCAGCTTTGCTGCTCAGGCCCCAATCGGTAACTTTATGGTTTTATACATTATCACGCCAATATTACCCTTAGTTGATTTTGTTACTTATTTCCCCATTAATGGATATGTTTGCTGTGTGACCCACTAGCTTTGTAGGAACATGTCTTTCCAAAGAGCAGTCTGCTAAGAAAAGGTTTGGACACAGCAGAGCTCGCAGTTTTCCAAGCTGATTTGTATTCTGCCTGTGTGTGCAACCTGAGAGTGACTGGTGGTCAGAGCCCAGTATTGACTGCTCTGAGGATGTAATAGAGGCTGGGGTGATGAGCTCATGGACATGAACACTCTCCCTGTGGCATGTGCAGCAGAGCCATACAGGATATAACCAAGGCACTTAATCATTCTGCTGGCTCCATGTAGCGATGCACTGGGCTCTGTGTTTTAGAATAATGCTTCTGTCTTAAATTAGATCCCATTGATCCTCCTTTTCTCTGTAATTGTGCAAACAGGATGGATGCTAGTTTTATTGGGGGTCAGACCAGACATATCAAATACTTTAGCTTTAACTACAGAAAGTAAATTAAATCAGACAAAAGGGAGGCACAGCTGATTCAAAGTGATTGATCTATTAAGGGATGCTTAACTTAGAACTAACTTCTCTCTCTAGTTTAGTCATTAAAAAGAGTGCACGTGGCTACTCATCATTTGTCTTTGCTTCACTGATAATGTAATTGTACCAGTGTACTACAGTGTTGTGTGTTTAATTCTGCTATGATGACAACCAAGCAAGGAAGGGGAATAGGTATCTGTTTATATCGTTGCTTTCCAAACAGCCATGCGATGTGTGGTCAGTAAACACAGTATGTTTGTGTTTACCAGCCTGGCCAGTCTCTGATTGCATTTCACTATGGCTACGAGACAGGAAGTAAATATACCATCAAATAGTCTAGCTTTCTCTTCAAACAGAGAGGACATTACTTTTCCTTCAGTCATTCCTAAGACGTATGATTTATGTTATAACCATAGTCTATGTCTGCGTCAAAATATAAGCTTGCTAATATCTGATTTGTTGCCTCTTGCTAGCAAATCTATTTAAAAAAACCAACAATTAACTGATTATCATAACAAATATTTCATTTAAAATATAGAGCTATGTTACAGCAGGCATTGTATCTTCATTACCATGACCTTACACATGCTGTATTTTATTTTGAGTCACTCATCTGCTGCCTTACACCAGGCAGCCACAACTATACAACCACAAACAGGCCAAGTGAGTAACCCTTATTATCTTGTTTCAATGGCACCTGTCAAGGCATGGGATATATTCGGCAGCAAGTGAACAGTCGATTCTTTACTTTAACAAGGGCCAAATTGTGATGGCTGAACTGGGTTGAACTTCTTCAGCACATCTTATGGAGTGCTCCCAGCATGCAGTGGTTAGCAGATACTAAAAGCGGTCCAAGAAAGGACCACTGGTTAACCAGCAACCGGGTCATGGGCAACCAAGGTTCACTGCGGGCAAAGCTAGGGCTGGCCTATGTGGTCCGATGCCACAAAACACCCACTATAGCACATAATGCTGGAAATAACACAGAAGAGTAAGAAGGTGGCCTGTTCTGTTGAATTCCCCTTTTTAAAGTTCATATCAAGAGGTCTGCATGTATGTTTATGTGGAAACGTATGACAGTAGGCTGCTTTACAAAACAAACAAACAAGGCAGTATGATGCCATCTTCTCATCATTCATCATGTTGAGGCAGTATGACTCTGCTGGGAAATGTTGGGTTTTGGCATTTAAGTGGATGATACATTGACAGATAGCCTTCTCAAACATGGTTGCAGACAGTGTCCATCCCTTCATGGAAAACATATCTGCTTACACCAGGGGCCTCCTACAGCAGGGAAATGCCCCCTACCACATGTCAGAAAGTGTTCAGGACTGATTTGTGGGATAGGAGTTCAAGGTGTTTACTTAACCTCAGAATTCTAAAGTTGGCCAATCCAATTTGGTCTTTGGGATGTGCAGGGAAAATGTGTCTGATCCATGGAGATCTCCCTCGAATTAACCGGACTTACAGGATTGCTGCTAATATGTTGGCACCTCATTCCACATTCCATTCCCTCAAGGGTCATGTGTCTATATTTGGACAAGTTGGAGCTTTGGGTCACGTAGCGGAGATCGTTACGATATAATATTCATACTCAGTATATCTAGAGAAAATAGTTCCCAACAGATACACAGTTTCTTGTGTCTGGAAATGTACGCTACAACTACACTGGTCATTATTATTTTAGATACCCACAGTGAAAGATTTAAAGTTGTTTAGAAACCATTAAGGCTGAGACTATATGTTACAGACTGAAAAAGACTGATTGAGATTTACTGTTGATTTACTGTTCTACTCTCAGTACTTACTGATAACATAATCTAGACTTAGACAATACCGGCAGCTGACAGAAGATGTAGTGCGTGCCAATGCTCTAAGCTAAATTATCATTTTTGTATACCAACATAATCAGAGTGACAAACCTAATAAAGTGTTAACATTGACTTCAAATTGTTGGCATGCAAATGTTTTCTTGTTGCCATTAAACACAAAGCAGTTGAGGCTTATGTGAATGACAGTATTTACCTGGCCATAAAAACAAAATAAGGTATCCCCAGAGTTGCGAAGAGGAACATAAAGGTCTGACAAACAAATTTCAGGTCAAAAATGTACGATTAAAAAGCTACATGTATCATCCTCAAGGTGATGCTGGAGGTACTGTCATAGGATCACCTGGGAGGTCATTAAGAGTCCTCTAAATACCACATCTTTCCAAAATTGCATGCCAGTCTACCAAATGGTTAACAAGACATTTCAGTCCGAACCAAACTGGTGACCCGATTAATGAATCATCCCAAAAGTCACACAATCAGCACTGCTAAAAAATTAGAGAAGCAACATTTGATTCTTTCAGAATAGAGTTATGTGCCAAAAAAGCTGCCTTTGCATTATTTTTTTGTTTTGTAGGTTCATTATATAGCCTAGAAATATACATCATTTCTTGTTGTATTTTTAAAGCGCTTGCGAGACCACTTGTTCAATGCCATTTAATTGTGACTGAGGTGTTAGACACCAAAGTGAAGATGTGTGGCAGATAAAGACAAAATCAGATGTAGGAAAAAAATGCAAAAAGAAGAAAGTGGCATTTATAGCAGATCAGTGATCATAAACTAGCTAATCATTAATTGTGTGGGCAAACTAAATGAATGAAGTTTTATTAAATGATATTATTTTTGTGGATAAAGAGGTAATTTATTCCGTTTTCTGTGGGAGTCTGAATCTAATTGAAAGAGGATGATGTCTCCGGCACAGAGCTATATTCAATTGTTCTGTTTGAGAATGGGAGCACTCAGCCTTCCCTGCAAGAGGTCTCAGGTGGTTTCTCTTCATTTAGTTTCTCTCCTCAGTTGATCTCATTCTTGTGTAAACAAAATTCCGGAGGAAAAAAACAACTGGCTGGAAAAATGCATACGTCTTATTATTTCCACATATCCTGCCTGTCATGCTTGATATTGTAGATTGGGCTCTACGGCAATCACTGAAATTCATTGTACGAAGCTTAAGTGCAAACTCTTCAATCGTTCATATGCCATCCATATGTATGTGAGAGTGGCTAACGTAACTTGTGTGGGTTTCACACTTTGAAAAATTAGCTTATCCGCTTTCTATCGACACTCACAGCTGTTGAGTCTTCTGGGTGTGATTAGCAGCCTTTGGTCAGGAGAAAATTTACGACCACACCAGGAGCTAAAACAAGAGATAAACATCGTTTTACTGGAGATATGTGGACAGCACACATCGATATCATTTCATCTTGTACACACAAAACTGGGGGATGGAAGCCTCTTTTTCACAAAGAGGCTTCTATCAAATAAAAGAGAGGTTCCAGAAATTTCTGGAAGCTGCCGTTACCTTCAAGATTAATAGAGATATCACAAAGGTCAACAACAGAGTGGAGTTCACGGGAGGCCAATTTTGGAACTCGATGTGAAACGAAAAGGTTTAGCCACAAAACAGTGAATTCTAAAAAGCCTCTATAGCAACAATTCCCAAAGCCAAGAGTGCTGCGGCCCACTTAAAAAGTAGAAAAAACCCAATCTTAAATCTTTACTCTAATCAAAATACAAGAAAGTGGTGTATTTCCTTGAAAATGTTATGTAAAAAAACCCACACACACACAAGCAAGACAGGTTGTCGGTTATGAATTGTTAATGCTTTCCAGTCATATCTTAAGTGTTAAGGCCATTCTGTGACTCACCTGCCACTGGGACACAAACTTCAGCTTTTCAGGTTGGAGATGCAGGTCCAGGTTGAAAGGAGTTGGTGAAAGGTGGTTTTAATGTCGATACACTTGTGTTTATTATAAATTAACCAAGCTGAAGAGACTGAATTTGTTTTACTGGAATAGCTAACTTGTGCTAAATGCTGATTGAAGTGAAATTTGCTGGTATTGGTCTACATCACTTTCTGCTCCATGCCACAAGGGGTCGCCACTGCTGGTTGAAGGTGGATTTGGCAGACTTTTATACTGGGTACCCCAGTGGGGATCTGTGTCTGTAAATGGAATTAAACCAGCAACCTTTCCCTCACAAAGTGAATGTGTTAATCACTACACCTTTGTAGAAAACGGAATCTTTCAAAAAAGAAAAAGTTTTGGGATCCACACTACACACTATCAACACACACCTGGTATTTAAGATCATTTTGGTTTGTCCAGTTGATTTTGATCCACTGAAAACAGTCAAATATGTATAAACCTGCTGTAATTCAGCAGTTGATGTAAAATTTTAACAAAACCATTTGAATTAAAATTTACAGTTTACACTTCATCCACATATTGACTGTTTTATTTAAAATCAACTGTGGTGGTTTACCAAGGCAAAATTTTAAAACCTGCATCTTTTTCCAAAACATTAGGGACATAGTTATAGCTCCCTTTGTTGGCACACACGTCAATCAAAAGAGCCACAACCATAACTGTAAGCCTTACCTATATCCAAACGCATGAGTTACCTCAGGAAAAAAAATCTACACCTGTTTTTTTCTAGTTGCTTAAATACTTTATTACTTAGTTCTGTTGTGTTCATTTTGTACCCACATCATCTGCTTCTGATCAGAAGAATGACTTTTGTACAGCTTGATTTTTTTCCCTCCAGAAGTAAAGGCTTGATCCCAAGGCTAACCACTACATATGATTTAGCTATTCGTAATCACACACTTTACTGCTGGTGAGAGGATTCTAAGAGACTTTGAAGAAGGTGTGAAGAGGCGTTGGGTAAACACTTAAGACCAGCTAGCTTTGAAAACACAGGTACTTACACATGTATTTGAAACCACACACATACTCATTTTTACACTCCACATATCCAGACTTCTCTCAAATCATAAATGAAAGTTGTCATTATGGTGTAATATAGTATATATATTTCACTATAGTATAGTATAGAATACCATCATATAATCTCATATAAGTAATAGTTTAGATGCTGGCTTCTTAATTATTTATTGAAAATACTCAGAAATAACCTTCAGGGGAATAGTTGTTTACTCACCCATAACAGCATGTATGGGCGTGGTGGTAAAACACTGGAACACCGAATCACTGGTTTTTGCTCCTGCCTTTCTGTAATGCTGGTGTAATCTCTATAAACTTACAGTTTCACAACAGACTGAAAATAAACAACAAGCTGTTCCATCTGGCAGCTTGTTTTCTAGCAGCACTGCCCAATAACAGAAATCAATGTGGTTAAAAGGTAGTGATGCACCTAAGTGAGATGAAATGTACTTAGCTAAAGATAAGTTCAGAAGAGAAAAGGCTCCAATTCAAACAAACTGACATTGACTGATATTTACATTTATTTCATGTTCAAGTATGTTTAGAGTCATTTTATTGGAATCCATCATGTTTTCGGGGAACTGTGCTTCCACACAAATTTCTTTGTACCCAAGACACATACACACACAAATAGTCTAGTACAAAGACTTATCTGTGAGCTGTATACTGTCAAACATCTATACGGTCAATATTTAGGTGGCTATCCCTGATTGAGCTTTAAATTGAATCTCTCGATGTTGATGTACCTTTGATGTACTTATTTGACGTATTTTACGAAAATGCATTTTAAAATCAATTCACTGAACTCTTGCCCACACAACTTTGCTCTTACTAGTTTCAGTTAGTAGTTAAATATCTACTTAAAAACATCTTAGTAGCATCACTGAAGTTCTAATCTGTCATTAAGTTTGAAAACAGGAGACAGTTGGAGCATTTTCTTTCACCAAATTTGACAAACTCACTATCGTGCCACCCTGTGAGAAGTTTGATGTTTTCTTCTTTTTTTTATTGAATTGTTTGGCCACCAGGTTAGAACTGGAGTGATGGATGAACTGACACTTCCCATTGAAGATAACTCTACATAGTAATAAGACCTCTAAACTACAGCAAGCTCTGATGGAGTTTGTCAAAATCAGGCTGTACATAAAACTTTGTTACTAAACCACATTTGGACGTAAAAACTCTGAAGGTTGAACCGCTTATAATAATACAAAAGGCGCTTTCTATCATTGCAGTTGTTAGGTATTTTTTCCTAGTGCTGTTAGTGTGGTATTGATCATTGCTGGTCCATGTCCTCGGGAAATCAGCTTGTATTGATTTCACTTCAGTTGTAAGCCTCTCTTTCTGCCCTATGTCTCTCTTCAAGCACCTTTTCCAACCCTCTAACCTCTCTTCTGTGGGTTTAGTAAAACATGTCATTACAGGAGCAGTTTCCAAGCAAATTCCAAAATCATCTCTGCTTGGATTCCAAAAAAGGCAGCCCATTATATCTATTTTCATCCAATAGTTTTTGGAGACTAGATAGGCTGCCTCCTGAACCGACCACAAGAAATATTTATTGTCTGTTGTACATTGAGGATGTAGTTTTCCTTTTAGAGCCATAATTTGCTCTTTTGTGTAGGCCTTCCTTATTGTTCATAAAAAGAACCTACTTAATGTATAGCCAGATAATGGTGGATATTAATAGCTGGAAGGCAGTCAAAGTCAATATTTGTGCATATATGAGCGATTAAGTAACACGTATTAGTCTTTTTGTAATGAAGTATGTGGGTGCAAAGTGAAGAAGCAGTTTTGAGAATTTACTTCAAGAATTTAAAGATGACCTTTAATGTATATTTTACTGTTAAACTGCAGAATTATCTACTCCAGCTACATGAAACTGTTTAGTTTTGCTCCCTTTTTTGGTTTCCCAGCCTCAACCTTCCCTTGTCTGATTGTATTTGCACATGAAACCTAACAGTGTCTTGCAAAACTTGGCAATGTAAAATGCCTGTTGCGTCTTCATTTCTTCATTCCTTCCCCCAAAAGAGATTTCTGGCCATTGCTTTTGGCATCACAGACTACACACACAGCACCCTGTGATTAAGTCAGTAATGCAAATTAAACCTCATCCACATCCCATAATAGTCAATCCAACCACTGACTGTGTCACTATGTACCCCTGTGCATCCTAATACAGTCTAGTTCTGTTCTGAATCCCACTTTTATGTTTTCCACATTGTTCAGCTTTTGCTCATTCTGTCAAAGTGAATTCAGTTACATTTTGCACTGAGTTGTTGTGTTGTACCAGGATTCATTATGCCTTACAAGTTCATGAATACACAATAAGGTGCGATAAGATATATAATTTAATTGGTTTCTAACAACGTCAACAAAAATCCCGCATTTGTTTCGTTGTAAACTTTGCACATTTAATGGAAGAGATATATCTGATCTGAGGCTGCTGGTTGAAGCACAACATGAAATTATTGCTTTGTTAACGTTAGAGGACTTCTCCAGTCACAGTTACAATAATAATCAGATGGTAAAAAGAAAGCATGAAAGAAAAAGTTCAAACATAGTATGTTTGAACTTTTATGTTTTGACATAATCATGTTAAGGTGGTGCTGGTTTGTCAGCTAGGATTTAGGAGCCTTGATTTTTGCACTTTTCGGTTAGCAGCTAATGCTAGTTCTCGACAGCTAGCCTGATTAGCAGAGCTTATCTCAAATTCACTGTGATATTAAATGTGAATATGAAATATTTTGGCTAGCAAAACAAAAGTATAAACCAAATATACTTACCAGAGTATCTTTAGGTAAAACTGAATCCTGCTGAGCAAGATAATAATAGACAGAACCACTGTCACTCATTGTGGCCAGGCCTAAAAATATGCATGTCTACAATTTGAATGAGTAATTCATTGAATAAAATATTCTCCACCTGTGCTGTTGTCCTGCACCTGTCTATAAACATGTTTATGTCTGCTGCGAAGGCATTTTACCTCGAATTTGACTCATTTTTGGAGTCAGGAAGGCACCTTTGCAGGTGAGGAAATTTCCTGTTGGACAAGATCAAGTCATTCTTACAGCTTTTTGAGGGCTGTTATATAACTGATGTTACTGTTCTTTTTCTGGGAGGGTACTTATTTATATGGTTGCTTCCATTTATTTTCGTATGTTGGTTAAGGAATGAAAAAAAATCATGTTTTAAAGTTTTGCTTTACTACTGAAGTATTTTTGCTCTACAAAATATAACGTATATCCACTAAATTTACAGTTTATGACATATTCTTTTGGTTCCTTTTTTTTCTTATATACATTCAGTTCTCAATTGAATCCTCACATATATTCACTGCATTTATGTATTTACTTATTTACATTTATGTTTGTTGATGCTTCTTGAAATCTGACATCATGTCTGTACCTTTAAGTTTTTATATACAATAAGTCTCTGGATGTTTCCTCTGCAGCTAAAATAAAGAAAGTAAAGAGTGCTTTCAGCATAGCACGGTTTATTCATCAGAAAGACATTCTGTGATTTAGTCTGCAGCTTGTTGCTGCAGTTGAACCTTGAAGCTTCAGTAAGAGGAATTGATTGAGGTCCTCTTGGGCACAAAGACTTATCTGTAAGCTGTATACCAGGGGTCACCAACCTTTTTGAAAGTGAGAGCTACTTCTTGGGTACCGATTAATGTGAAGGGCTACCAGTTTGACACACACTTCTCAAATAACAAATTTCCTCAGTTTAACTTAATTATGTGTTATCATTAATAATTAATGATATTCATCTATGTACGGACACTAATTATGTTAATTATTTTTCACCATAATTATAAAGAATGCAATTAGGAAACAAGGTAGGAAACATAAATATCAATATGCAACGCTTTATTTCTATATATCTCTGCAAGTATTTACATTTTGAAGTGATCACTTCTACAACATTTTCACTTACCACTAACAAATTTTAACAAGTCATGCACTGTTACATACATTATTTTTGTATGTATGTAACATACAAAAAATCAACTTTCAAATTTTACAGAACTTTTCACCAAATTGGCAGCATTTTAAAGCAAATTGTCACATGTTACACTTAACAAACACATTTGTTTTTCAATAATTAAATTCAACTTTGACATGACACTGTAATGTTGCCACTGAGAACATCTAATATGGCTTTCTTTGTCTGTTAGTGGGAAACCTGGCATTGCATGCTGTTCACCAGTGTGTTGTAATCTGGGGTATAACTTGACACTGCAACTCTGAGTGAGTCTTGCAGATGTGCATCGGAGAGGCGTGTTCTGTGTTTGTTCTTGATGAAGTTCATGTCAGAAAAGGCTGATTCACAAAGATAGGTTGAACCAAACAGGCTGGCAACCTTCATAGCTGCTGTGCACACACCACTGTACTTTTCTGTGTCAACAAGGCACCAAAAGTTTGGTGCACCCAGATAGGCTTTGAGGTGGACATCATTTTGCAATGTTACAATTTCAATTTCCACCTGTCCAGCATCCAAGCTGAACATTGAACTTAGTTGCTCAGCAATGCATGTTGTGTCCACATTCATGAAAGGATTGGAAACAAATGAGACACATGGCTCAAGCTGATCAAGGTCACAAAACCTGTTCTCAAACTCTTGACCAAGTCGGTTTATGACTTGAGTGTACTTTTCTGCAACTTTGTCAAAAGTCTCAGATGCTGAAGCATTGTCTTTCAGCACCATCTGCACAGAGGGAAAGTGCAGCACCTTTTTTCTCTGTAAATGCACAGAGAAAATGTTCATCTGGGCTTTAAATCCATTTAAAGCACTTATCATGTCAGCAACAGTCTTACCTTTGCCTTGCAGCTCACAGTTCAAATGGTTCAGTTTCCCAGTAATGTCTGTTAAAAACGCAAGGTCAAGTGTCCACTCAGTGTCCTCCAGCAGAGATGTGTCTTCCCCTTTGGATTGCATGAACTCCTTGATTTCACCCAAAAGTGACAAAAAACGAAGCAAAATCCGTGACCTGCTGAGCCATCGGATTTCCGTATGTAGTAGCAGGTCACCATATTCAGCTGACAGCTCCTCCAATAGCACCTTGAATGTTCTGTGCTGTTTAGCTCTGGAGCGGATGCTGTTTATGATCTTCACGACGGGAGTCATGACGTGCTCGAAGCCGATCACCTTTGCGCATAACGCCTGCTGGTGAATGATGCAGTGGTAATGCATGAAGTTTGGGAACTCTGTGTCACCTTTACAGTGAGCGATGAATCCCGTATGTCGGCCGATCATAGCAGGAGCCCCGTCGGTAGTCACTGATACCAGCTTTTCCAACGGTACCTTTTTCTTCGCGAAAAACTCCTTCACCGCGTTATAGATGTCAACTCCCTTCGTTGTTGTCTTTAGCGGCAGGAGTGTCAGAAGTTCTTCTTTTGTGGAGAAACCATCAAATACCATCCGGATAAAGACCATCAGCTGTGCTGTACTGCTGCTGTCGATGGACTCGTCACACTGGATGCTAAACCAACTGCACTTTGCCAGATCCTGATCCAACTGATCGGCCAAGTTCCCGGACATAGCCGACACTCTTCTAACAATTGTAGTTGCCCCCAGCTGGACATCAGAGAGAGTGGAGATTACATCGTTTCCATATTTCTCGTCTTTAAGCACAGTTTTTGCAATTATCATCATTGCTTCTTTGAAATACTCCCCGTCTAAAAATGCCTTCTTTTTCTTAATCATGAAATGTGTAGCTCTAAATGAGGCTTCGGTTGCTTTTTGAGAGTTTTTCACCGGTCTCGTGAAAAAAGACTGCTGTTTGCTCAAACCTGCCTTTAATTCGCGGGCCTTTTCCGCTCGCAGTGTGCTGCCCTTTGGGTAGTTAGCATGGTAGCTTGTGTGACACGTTCGGAAATGTCTCTCCACGTTGTGCCGCTTTGCCGTTGCCACAGTTGCCCCGCAAATGAGACACACGCATGAATCTTTCACAGTGGTAAAAAAGAACATTCACTGTGAAAATTATATGTTTTCTTCCTTTTTTCCGCCATGTTTTCCTCATCTCCTCACCTTTGCCTTTGCTGGTCTTCACGGCAACTGTTTCCGTGGAGACCAGCTAGCACTAAATATTAGATCATGATCTAATATTTAATAATAAACATTTTTTTTATATATTATCTCTAACAAATTAACGCCAATGCAATTGTGATTAAAAAAAAATAGCAAGAAAAAATAAAAATAGATGCAGCTTACTGGTAAGTTGTTATGGTGAGCTATTTTTAGAACAGGCCCGCGGGCGACTCATGTGGTCCTTGCGGGCGACCTGGTGCCCGCGGGCACCGTGTTGGTGACCCCTGCTGTATACCATCAAATAGCTATCCTGGGGACAGTGAATCAATGCATACTTAACTTCATATCACAGCCAGCTTTAAAAGTCATTCCTGTGTGTAGGTGTAGTCACTTACTGCAACATTGCATTACATGACAAAAAAATTGGTGAAATCCAACAAGTTAGAATAATGAACTGGTCATAAAGATACAAAATATAATGATATAATCTTATATTAGTTATAATGATATGTTTTTACCTTTATCTTCTTGTTATTTTACGAAATAAGACTAAACTCGTAGATTATGATTGCTGGTAAAGCAACTAGTAATTTTTGTGGGTGCTGCTGCTATGGGGAAAAGAGCTGCAGTCAATTTCTGCTGCACCATAAAAATCAGAATTAAATCCCCAGAGTACAGATGGCCTCTGGAGCTAGTCTTATATTTCTGCTTGTACGATACCCTCTGATAGCACAGCCTTTATAGACTTTGAAAAGGTCTGGGTTAGACTAATCCTGCCCGTGACAGACTTATGACTCTTGGGCCTAAGCAAGAAACTCGAAAGTCCTGGGGCAGCTGGTCATCTATTGGAGTTCAGCATCACTCTCTCCCTCTGGGAATGAACCGGGATGAAGTCTGAGGTATCCTGAAGTAACTTCAGCTAGGCTAAAGAGGATGCTCTATTTCACTTGGCAAGGGACATTGAATTTCCCCCCTGAACACTTCAAGTCTCCAAAGAGAGGTGTAAACAGCAAGATATACGCTGACAGATGGCATGGTGCAGTTGTCTGAACTGATATCTGTTGAGGTGTAATTTTTTTTAAAGGTGTACACACAGGGGGGTGTTTAGGGGGTGTCTAGGATATTTAAGTTCTATGATGTTAAAGGTAGGGGTAAAAAAGATGGATCTAGGGGCTGTTGTTCTACTTTTAAAGTTTATTAAATTATGATCCTGCACACTGTACCATAGGCCCACTATCGGGGATACTTGATCACCATTACACTAACCTGCCCAACTGTGATGGATTGATATCAAGGATATTACTTTTAAAGGCTCAGTATTATTCACCGGTTTGACTGAGTTTAATGATACACCTTTCAGAAAATGTGAAACCAGCGTGAACAGCCAGAGGGTTAATACCACAGGCATACTGCTCTACAGCTTTCTGATTTATGCACAATCTGAGTGAAAATTCTAATTACTTAGATGAAAAAGTGCAATATAATAGAGACTCTGACATAGTGTCCAAATAAGCAGCAGTATTAGCAGTAGCAAAAATCACTGTGACGCTTATAATAACGGCAATAAAAGATATTACAACATGCAAAGGACTACAGTATCATGCAATCAGCAAACACACACATGCCATAAATATATAGCATGTGGATACACATAAACAATGTCACTACAATATGTGCAAAATAAATCCTAAATACCTAGAATTATGTTTAATTTTGCATGATTTGCATCGTAAAGTGAGTGGCACTGTTGTGCAGATGTTAGCTCTGTTGCCTCACAGTGGAGGTTGCTTCCTGTGGCTGCTTGGGGTTTCTCCCGTCTGAAGACACTTGAGGTTAATTGGTTATTCTAAATTGGTATTAGCCTTTTGAATGACTAGCGACCTGCCCACCAAATTCTGCTGCTTACCCAGTGTCAACTGGGATAGGCTTCAGCATCTGTGTGACCCAAAGAGGAGAAGCAGTCATGAAAAGGGATGGATGTATCAGGAACTGTAGACTAGATCACTATGTGTAAAAGTGGGGGGGAAAAGTAAGTCGTCTATGGAGCGTATCTGTATGTATTTACAAATTATTTAGCATCCAAATATGACATCATTAGACTCATGTTATCATTATTTGGGGTGGTGTGTAAACTCAAACTGATAGCTTCATGGTTGAAACAAATGCCCTATTACTGCATTGTTGTGTGCACATTATGCCTCTCTCACTCTAACTTTTTGTATCTGTACTTTTTGTTTTGTTTTACTATGGCATGTTTTACTATATATATGTGTGTGTGTGTGTGTGTGTGTGTGTGTGTGTGTGTGTGTGTGTGTGTGTGTGTGTGTGTGTGTGTGTGTGTGTTTAAAGCTCTAAAGAATTTTATAGGTAATTTAGAGATGCCCCAAATTGGAGTGCACACAGAAACTGAAGGAAGAAAAAAACTTCCTGTAATCCATCTGAGGATTACTATTTATAGCGTGTTATGATGATGATGATGCGTTCACCGTTAAAACATTGACATAAACATATTAATGGCTGTTGACACAAAGGAACACCCAAGATGCCTTTTAAAGCACCTTTGGGGGGGATGACACAGAGGCTGAAGGTGCACTGTAGTTGCATCAGCTGATTATAAATAGGGTAGTGGAAAATTAACCAACTCCCCTAATGACATAGTCCGAGCATTGCTGTATTGCAGCTGTTAGATGTATGCAAGACATTAGACCTCAGGTAATAATGTATCTTTTAATGTAGTCTATATTGACAATATAATATAAAGATGTGCAAACTTGACTTATAATTAAATGCCAGCGACATTTTCTTTAGAAAGTAACATGCTTTTAGGAGGCAGAAGTATTTTTGGATTAAAATTAAAGTTAGCAGATTTGGTTAGCAGAGTGCTTCCTTAGACTGTAAAGTTTTTACTACCAAAGAGTCTTCCAATCAGTGTTTGCTAACATAAACATTTAAAATAAAACTAAATAATCTTTCTTACCAGAACTGCCGTACAAACTTCTCCAGCAGGCAAATACCAAAAAACACTCCAGTTACAATTATAAGTTATACAGTTATAATTCAAGGTCAGTGACAGGAATTAGCTTGTGATTCATACATCCACCTGTGTTAGCATATACCTATCAGTCAGCTTGAAGTGTCCATTTTTCGGCACTTCCATGTTAGCCTTACTTTGTAGCTCCAGAAGTTGCTGCTCGAAAAAACATCCCATGCAGAATCAATTCATTGCTAGCTAAAGAACAGCAAGCAGCACACTGAATAAACAACAAATTGATCCTAATTATTTTGTGTAGATCCAAAGCCCGAGACATCTCTATGCCATAGCCCTCCAAAAGCTATTAAAACCTAAAACAGAGCGACACTACGTCTTACTTTATTGCAGTGAACATGAGGACAGTAGTTTAATTGAGCAAAATTCCATGCTGGCATTAGAACTCAACAAATCTGCATTAATTTACTGCTGAAAATACTCCACAACAAATTTAGTGCTTATGTACTTAAACAGTGACATATATGCAGTTGTGTATCTGTGAATCTCCAGCAGAATTAAATGAATTTAGGGGAAAATACACAAAAAAGGGAGAAGGTTTGGGCAGTTTTATAAGGCAGGGAGATGATTTGTTGGTTTGTTGTTGTTGTTGTTTTTTTTTTCATGGCAGTTGTTGATGATAAAGCAAATGAAATATATCAGTCTCATCCTTTCACTGACAAACCGCATCATTCCTTCCAATGATGTCATGTTTCTAATGAGCTTCCTTCTGACTGGCATTTTGGTTTGTGCTCTCTCCTCAGTGAGCCCGGATGTGACCGGTAATCACAAACATCATCTTCATTATCACCATCCTGCCAAGGATTCAGAAGTGAAGGGCAGATCCAGGAGCTTCAGACTGACAGGAGCCATCTGGGTCCTGGGATTGCCTTGTTTACATGTGCTCCTGGCCTTGTAACAGCTGCTGTTTTGCAGCTTGAAACTTTCAGACTTGATTTCAAGATTATTTATCCAAAAAAGGGCCAGTGGAAGCTCTAATAAATCATGGACCTTCACTTCCACACAGAGGAGGACAGGGCAGGAGTGATTGTGTGGAAACTACAAGACTCAGTGTCTCCTATAAGCATATGGTGGCTTTGAAATGTATGAATTATTTTTTATCAGTTACATGGCATTCATTAACACTAACCATGACTTATTTATAAAAGGTGATGTCAAAAAACTAACGGCTACCGCATATGTTGTAAAGTTGGATTTCTGTATATTCAGCATAAGGTGTGTGGAAAGCATTTAATTACAAGAATCAAACTACATGTACATGCAGTATTTCATTTAAAAGCAGTCTTTTTTTTAATAATATAAAAGTGCTCAAATCACTGTTGAAACCTTCAATAACTTACATATTCTACATCTTACTAATAACAAATACAAAAAAGGAACTCGAAATATCTGCTTCTCTTCAATAATAGCTGCCTTGCTGTCCAGGATCCTTTTAATTGGTATACTTCAATTGTAAAACTGACCTGTGATGCTATGCGGAGAGAAACGATGAAAGGCAAACGGTGAGCAGGTGGACGTGGGGGGCAAGTGAGAGAATTTATACCCCTTTCTTCTTTAGAAATAGATTAGTTTCCTCAGGAGTCTATTATCATCTTTCAAACTCAATCCTCCTCTGCCTTCATAGGCCTGGATAGGGGCTGATAGCTCCTGGAGCCGCTGGTGAGGAAGAATCCAATTGCTTCTACCTTCTACCTGCCTGCATACCGTCGCTGTGCCGCTGACAGGTTTCCGTACAGAGAAAAGTAAAATGATTTGTTTCACATATGCCATGCAGGTCTCTCAGTGGCTGAGAGAGAAAAGTGGTGCTGAATAAAGGCTCTTTGCTCACATATCCTAGGGAGCTCTCTCCAGTGGCTAAAATGATCATTTTTATATCTAAAATGTCACTACTATATTTAGCATATGCACATAAATACATACAGTACACATTGCAGAAGTAAAGGTAAACCTTAAAGCTGCTACTGTAAATATAGATCGCGGTGTAACTGAGGCATTCCAATGGTTCGAGTGTACAGAAAGATTTCTACCACAATATACTTTAATAGGAGTAATAACCAATAATGATTATTGTTAGGAGGATGTGAAATTAATTTATGAAGTCATATTACAATTAATTTGTGCTGAGAAATGTATGTGAGACCCATGACTGTTCACCACTCATCTTAATGTGGAACTTAGCGGCGCAAAGTGCAAATTGGATTTTCTCTTTAGCTTCACCTTAAATCCCCTCTTCAGTCGCAGCTTTTTTTATTTTCCAGCTGAAATATAATTTCCTTGGGTGCTCTGTTTGATCATATACGATCATATTTTAAAAGCCTGCGACCTTGCTCAGACTGCGGCTGTGAGGAAGCGTGAACACTAATTGCTTTCATTGGCCATTTTCACCTTTTATACGCCAGGTTAGACTCTAATGCATTCAAGGTTGTTTAACTAGCTGGAAGCTTTGAGTCTCAAGATTAATAAATGTGTATACATTTTACTCATCATTTCTTGCATCGATTTAGTGTCTTATCTTGTGGCTTCTGATCTTGGGCGAGATTCCCAAATGACAATTGCACTTGGAAACAAACTTGAGGCAGTCGTTTGACTTCATAATAAGTCACAACTGCTGCCTCAAACCAATTATATCACAGGTTACTTCCCTCAAAGTTAGCACTGTTGTCGTTTGATGACACCCCTGAAGAATGTGTTCAGCCTCGTAATGACATACGGCAGACGCAGAGACAAAGGTGCCTTGAGGCTAAATAGAGATGCCAGGCTATACTGGTTCTCCTTACTTAAAGAAAGGATTTGATATATAAGGATGTCTTATATAGTTTTTATTGCTACATAGCGAGACTGGCATCCAGAGGAGGGAGGTAAGGGGCCAGAGGCTGATAGTGATGCCAACGAGGTGCCATTGAGCTGTCACTGCAACATGCCAGAACCTCTTGAATAACATGTTTATTTTCTAATATCCGGTTTGGAGAGAAAATGTGTAATTTGCAAAATGAAATGTGTGTACGACATGTAAAATAACACGTTTTTCATTACATCTGGGGCTTAATTTTCATGTTGTCAGTTCACTCTGTTATAATAAGGCACTGAAGTGACTGCTTAGATACTGGAATGCAACTGCATTTCTAAAAATAGGTCAGACGTTACGAGAATCCCAGTCGGACCATCAGGTCAAGTGAAATGGGTTTGGAAGAGAAGAACAAGAGATTGAAGTCGAACTGTAAAATAACTAAATGTCCATACTATACATCAATCACTGTTAACGGAATAGATTCAGGTTTAGCTTTGACCTACTGTACTTGCCATAGTTATTGCACCGCAATCCTTTGCAGTGATCACGAGTTACTCGGTTTCAGCTCTGAATAAAGTCTTGGACTGTTTACAAGTTGTCTGTTTTTTCTGCCTGCTTGTGTTTGTGGCTCTCTTGGTTTGCTTTTTTTTACCACAATCCTGTCTTTACAAATATCAGCAGTTTAAAAAAATGAAATGATTACTCAACGACATGACTTAAATTAAAGCATGTTTTTCCAGCTTTCAGCTGTCATCCATACAGTTTGTTTTGCTCCTCACCAGGCTTACGGTAACTTCCAACCATCCCTGGACATTTGGAAAAGTAATCCATATGTGTCTGTAAGTGTCTAACGTTTAAATATAAATGAGAGCACATGTTAACACTTTATGATAAAGTTATCAAAGTAAACATTGTTACTTTTTTCAGGTTTATGTAAAACAGTTTTGCTGACATTTTTGGCTTTGGTGGTTTGAGGAGCTCACAGTGAGAGCCCCTCACTGTCCAGCACTGTGGCCTCATGTCGACACCTTGAATCTGCAGTGTTTTGGTGATGAGTCATGAGTAGTTGTGAGAGTTGGAACAGAATAAAGCAGAAACCTGAGATTTTGGACTCTCTCTCAACTCTAAGTCCCTCTGGTCACTCGATAGTCATTCACATCCCAGTTGATTGTGTTTCTAACTACAGGACTATGACAGATCATCTAGACTGCTGTTTTTTGCGAACAACAAATTTACTCATCGTGTGTCTTCAGCGGATGTCACTTCATGTCACATAGTGATTTCACCCTTAGTCGGAGAACGATATGGCAAAACACTCCCATTTGATGCTCCTAGTGAACACACATTTCGTCTGTAACAGTTATATTTGTGAAATGACTCATGGATTTTTGCACATTGTTCTCTCTCTGAGTAATCATAAGCTAATATTTGGTCTTTTATGTGACATGGACAGAAATATTGTGCCTATGGTTTGTATTTGTTTTCTGTTATTATTCTTTTCTTTAATCAGAAAAAAAAGACTATTTCTTAATTATAACTTAAATATAAAACAACACATTGACTCAAGAGCCCAGTTTACAGACTTGAAAAGAAACAGCAAAATAATGACTGTAAAAATCAATCCGATCATGAGCAATTATTATGATTACTAAACTCCTTATTAGTTTGTATAGTGTGTCAGAATTTTGAACTTTTATATCAGGACATCATAAAAATGATCTACTCCATACTCTGTTTTCAAATTATGTAAATATATCCTGAGATGAACAACAACATTCACACTTACATTATTTATTGAAAAAACAAAACCCCAAAATGCACACACAGTGTGTGAAAACAAAGTATACCCCATGATTCAATTCAATTCAGTTTTATTCATATAGCGCCAAATCACAACAGAAATCATATGACCCTCGATGAGCAAGCAACAGTGGGAAGGAAAACCTCCCTTTTAACAGGAAGAAACCTCCTGCACATCCATGCTCATGGCCATCTGCCATGACCTGTTATCAATAATAACTTGAAATAACAATTTTCTGTAATTGATTAAATATTAATATATTTCTTTTTTTAAACACATAATTAAACTTCAGAACATAAATCTAGCATACTTTTGTTTTACTCTGACTGTAAATGCTTCTATTAAAGGCATGTTATACAAGCATTGTTTAAATAAACAATTACAAAATACACATTAATAAAATAAATCAAATAACTTAATTAGATATTTATGGCAATCCAACATGTTATTTCCTTACCCTGTGCCATTTGTGCCATGTAAAAATTTTAGTTTAATTTCTTTTTAATACAGAATCAGGACTAAACAAAAGAAAGAAGTTGACACTGTTCACTTTATGGAACTAATGCAGAAGACGACTATTATCACTAAATCCTATTTTTTAACCATGTGGTCTCATTGAGATCGGAGTGATGATGGAAACAGTTGTTAATGTTAATTAAATAACTACTTAGTGGTTCAAGACACCGTCTGTATTGTCTGTGGATATCAGGCTGCTGTGGCTCAGGTGGTATAGTGTTGGCCATTAATCACAGGGACTCTCCACGTGGCCAAGCAACTGGCTTCTTATGACAAGTGATCGCCTTACAGGAAAACTCTGTCTCCATTGCTGCACGACTGTCTGCGTGAATGGGAAACACTTTGGAAAGCTCTTTCCAGATTCAAGCTAAAGATAAAGTGAGCTACATTACTGTGAACTTACCATTATTACGTTTAACCCCCAAAACCATCAAAGAAACCTTTTTACAATGTCTGCTGGTGTAATTACTCGATAATATCATGTGAAATGTTGAAGTATTTTTCAGTAATGACTGAAGTGAAACTACATCATAAAATCACAATGCTTTAATGTTTAATTTTGTGACAGCGTCTCAAAGTGCAGTTATTCTTTGCAGAAACCCTGCCTTTGGCATTTTTCATTACTGGTAATTGGGAGTTGAAGAACCTGGACGGTAATAGGACAGTGTTCAGTTTCCACACAGAGACTAAGAAATGAATGGCAATATTAATGAACTCCTGCATTTTAAAAGAGGTGAAGGCAGGTATTTTTGAACAGCTCCCATTGCAGTAGTTTCTCTGCGCTGGAGTGAGTCCAAGTACAATACACTTTGCTGTCTTCAAAATTACTCAGAGGTAAAGCTTAAGATAGTATGAACCGTTGTCTTTGGAGTCTTTTATCTCCGCATAGTGAAGAACGGCTCCTGGGACCTTCTGAGGGGAATAATGCTGAGCACTGCTTAAATGCATACAGAGATTAATTTCATATTCCCGTTGAGGTTTCTGTTTCACTCAGAATTATGACTGTGACCTTGACAACGGCTAACGTTTAGCCTCAACTTAGACAGGAGCTTTAATCATCACAGTGCAGATGCAGCCAAAGCCTTGTGGCATTCATCAAGTTGTTCACGGTAAAGGAAGTGTTTTCACAAGCTTTACTCTGAACACAGGGCATGTCTTTGAAAACTGACAATTACTGTGAAGTGCAAGAGGCCATTTTTAACTAAATAAGGCTTATTGCTACATTAACACTGCATGAAACAAACCTTGGCCTGACAGGATTTTTTCTTTAATTTAGCAGTTAGTTTAAAACAGTACATTCAAAGTTTTTTAATAATTCTTTTGCCTTGGTATGTTGTTATTATTCCCATGCAGTTAGCAGGTGTTGGGTGGGGTGGGGGGTGGGGGGGCCTTCAGTCCACAAAGGCCACCCCACCAGACTTGCTGTAAAACCACCACACCTGGTGCAGGACCTTTTGTTACCTGTGTACCCCCTGTCCCCCACTAATAGCTATTTCCATTCACCTGGGGCCCGTTCTTCGTACGTCGCTCACTACATCCAAGATCAAATGACACATCCAAGACCAAACCATCGCGCTAACCGTGAGCTCGCTAATCCGGTTCCCCGAACACACCTGCTGTTGACGATTAGTACAGCTGGCTGAAGTAATGTGCGATCACTGGGTGTCGTAAAAGGGGATGGGGCAATTGTGGCTCAAGAGTTGGGAGTTCGCCTTGTAATCGGAAGGTTGCCGGTTCGAGCCCCGGCTTGGACAGTCTCGGTTGTAGTGTCCTTGGGTAAGACACTTCACCCATTGCCTACTGGTGGTGGTCAGAGGGCCTGGTGGCTCTAACAGGGACCGCAGATTTAAAAGTAAAAGGGGATACGCATCGATAGCAGAAACAGTGATCGGCAACCCTCTGATTGGTTGGCAAAAATGTCGAAGGAGCGCGCTCAGTATTTTTCGGCAGCAGAGCAAGAACTCTTGAGTGAGGGATTTCAGGAGTTTCAGAGTTTAATCAGAACACAAGGGAACACTGCAAAGGCTGCAAAAGCAAGGAGAGAGGGCTGGCAGAAAGTTGCTGACAAATTAAACTCGTAAGTAATCTAATAATAACAATAATAATGGAGTGGATTGATATAGCGCTTTTCAAGGCACCCAAAAGCGCTTTTCAATGCCACTATTCAGTCACTCTCACATTCACACACTGGTGGAGGCAGCTACGGTTGTAGCCACAGCTGCCCTGGGGCAGACTGACAGAAGCGAGGCTGCCATATTGCGCCATCGGCCCCTCTGGCCAACACCAGTAGGCGGTAGGGTAGATTTATCATATCACACCATATTATCCAATATTATATTACATTATATTATATTATGTTACATTATATCCTCTTTCACATTAGAGCCACAACAGGACCCACTAGAACATGGGAACAAGTAAAAGTGAAATATGAGAATATTCTACAGAATGGTAATATTTATCACTTATATTGCTTGTCGTCTCTTGGAAAGAGACCCTGGAATACTCTGTTTGTTTGTTCATAACAGCAACCAAGAAAAGGGCAGAGCAAAAAAAAGACAGGTGGTGGTCCTGCACCCCCTCGTCAACAAGTTGGTTAAGTAAATAATACCCTCACGGGAATATCGATATCTCTCAATGAGCACACTGTCGCGCTGAGCTAAAGGATCCTGTCTATCCCGCAATATACGCTGAATTCTGAAAACTCTCCTTATCAATCTTGCACCTTCCGCAATGGGTGGCTCGCGTATACGGACAGGACATGGCTGCGACAGACTTCCCAAATCCACCTTCGCTTTTATAGCCGTGGTCTCTCATCTTGATTACACGAAGTAATTTACAATTACTACTCTGAAATATGGATAACATCTGTAATAATCACATACATGTAATAGAATGTTAATAGTACATTTCCCTTTTTTGGGGAATGACCTGTATGTATCTGTGTGACATCAATACAAGGATCAAGTGCTGCATTATCTTTAGTTACATTGATGTTATTTATTTATGGTGAAACAGTGGTGGAATATCGCTGTTGCTTTCGTATAAATGAAGCGGACATACCTGCGTGGCCACGATCTAATCCTGTTTACATAAAGTAAACCTGCTCCCCAGCAGGTTTACGCTTACGGCTCTGTTGCTATGACAGCAAGTCCCGGATGAGCTTCGGGGAACCGAACGATCCAGGATCACGCGAAATCGTCAACAATCTAATCCAGCTAACTTACTTAGCGAGGTACGAAGAACAGGCCCCTGGTGTTTATACATGTTGTTTAGCTTTGCAGGTAAGTTTTTTGCAGCACTGTTTTGGTTTGATCACTTTGTTTGATCAAGTTTGATCAAGTTTGATCAAGTGATCAAGTTTCATTTTTCTGCTCCACACTGATTCAATCTCTGCCTTTACTTTTCTACAGTGTTGTTTGTTTTGCAGCACCACTGGATTACTTTATTATACTAATTTCTTAGCACCAACAGTGCTTATTCTGGACACCTTGACTGCTGTGGTTATGTAAGTGGAATGTAGTGGTAACCCTTTTCTGGGTAGTAGCACTTAGACAACAATCAGAATTGCATTAACAGCTCATAATGTTGCATTTCACTGTTGCTCAAAGGAAGAGGTGCAACACAAACATGCAGGTTTGAATACTAAGCTTTGTCTTTTGTAACACATCCCTGTGTCAGCACACGCTTGTAGATTTGAAGTCTCCAGCACGTTGTGAACTCTTGGTCCGATTTCCTCCTACACAAACTTAAAAGTCACATATCTGCTACACACAGGTAAGTACATATACAAATAATTACTCATATGAGCCGAAGTACGAGCTGGTAGGGCTGACAACAACAGGTAGCTCAGGTCAAGTGCTGCTGTTGACCCGCACAGTTTAAAAACACAAAGACATTAAGAATGATAACATGAACATCTGAGTGAACATTCACTGCCTAGATCCAACGGTAAGGTTAAGGACCCGCATTTATTCAGGACTATGCTTCTATTCTCTCTTTTTTTTTTTCATTTTCAGACAAAAAAGAGAACAGTCAGCTCTACTGAGAACCAAACTAAGAAACCCTGCTGTCCCAAATGTGCTTTCAACATTTCTTGATGTGTGCTTTCAGAAATTAATGGCGTCTGAAGGCTTTCCCCAATCGGACACACCTCTCGAACCTCTTGGAGACAGCAGCGTGGGGCTTCTCAATCTCTTTCTGTCTGCACACAACTTTTTAGTCCCTCTGAGAATGGTGTAAACAGTCTCATCAATATAGTGTTCACCACTGTCTACCCACCCACTGCTTCCAGATTATCAGACAGGACTAGAGCACAGGTTTTACGATAAATCATCTCATCCTTTCCCTCCTTGACTTTCCTTTTCACTCACCCTCATTTTTCATCACTCTGAGACTCCCTCCTCATTCATTCACTGATCACTCTTCTACTACAGGGAAATGTTGATCACCTTAGGAGACTAAGGCAACTTCTGTATACACACAGTGCTAGGAAAAAGCATTTTTGCCTGGTTTGATTTCTTTATTTTTTGCATATCGGTCAAACTTACACATTTCAGATTAAGCAAATTTTAATATTAGACAAATCCATCCATCCATTCGCTTCCACTTATCCTTTTTCAGGGTCACGTGGGGTGCTGGAGCCTATCCCAGGTGTCTTAGGGCAAGAGGCAGGGTACACCCTGGGCAGGTCACCGGTCTGTCACAGGTCTAACATAGACAGAGACAACTAATCGCACTCACGTTCACTCCCCCATTCACACATATGGGCAATTTAGTGGTTGCAATTAACCTAACCCCACTAACTGCATCTCTTTGGACCGTGGGAGGAAGCTGGAGTACCCGGGGAGAACCCACGCAAACATGGGGAGAACATGCAAACTCCACACAGAAAGACCCTGGATGGTGGAATTGAATTGTGTAAATTGTGAGTTTCCTTCTCACTTACTTTTATCTTTATATCCACTCTTGGAAACTTGGAAACACACAGTGAATTATTCCAGAGGGTGTAGCACACAACAGACGACTATCCTGTCAAACAATGAGAGGAAATGTGCACTAATTCTTAAAATATGAAAAATTCAGCAAATGCTTATATTAAACCTGACTGCTAAATGCTTTTATGTTGGGTCATAATAATGAATCATTGTCCTAATTTTTTTTTTTCAGTTCATGCAACAGCTTTAGCAATGCTGCCATTGCTTTCAATTTTGAGAGATGAGTTCCATTCTATTTACTGACCCACTTATTATGGCTCACACAAACATGGCTGCCACCGCTAAGACCATCCCTACTACTCCCCATGGGCACTGACCCATTTGCCAGAGAAGCCAACCCTCAAAATTTCACATTTTCAGATCACATACAGTAAGTCATGCTTAAATCCGTTCTCTAATATTTCTCCTCTGCTGCACACCACCATCTAATATCCATCCCTTCCAATTCCCACCCCCTTTTTTTCTCCCCATAGCTTTCCGGTGCAAGGTAGGTGTTCTGCTTAACATTAGCTCCTGACTAAGGTCTGACACATCTCTGCATCCAGGGCAGACCGACTGCCAGTTCCATTTATGACAGAAGTCAATATATTATTCATGCCTCTTAATTAAGCAGTGAAGCAGCAGCTTATATGAATAACATGCAGAACATCGAGTTCTTGGATGGCACTTTGAATGCAACTTTGCCACCACATACACAAGAAGACACGATAAGAAATGGCACTGAGACAGACATCGCAAAGGAGGTGGTGCTTTTATCTACAAGAAATTATGTTATTATGATCATTTGAGGAAACTTACAAATGAGAACAGAGTGCTCATTATCATGATTGCACACAGACTGACTGATATTAAAGACTGTGAATGTTATACAGGACTTTAAGAACGCACGAAACTCCAGAAGATAAACAGCTTCCATTAACCATAAGATTTACCCACACAGCTACCTCTAGGGTTTAAAGAAAATGGTCCACACAAGAGAAAATATCAAATAGCAGCACTTTTGTGGGCAAAATATTTCTTGTTGGAGGGGAATTCAGACTGCTTTGAGCTGAGAGGAATTTCTTAATGTTATAACAAAGGCAAGGAGAAGAGCATCTCGGCACAACTGGTTGAATCTTTAAGCAGATAGATTACAGCAACCCAAGACCACACAGTGTAGTCCCCATCAGCTAAGAACAGGAAACTGAGGTTACAACTCACATGGACTTAACAAAAGTTGGATCACAGATTGTAAAAATCTTACCTGGTATGAGTTTCAGTGTCTGTTGTCACATTCTGATGGTAGGGTCAAAGTTTGGTGCAAACAACATGAAAGCGTGGATGCATCCTGCCTCGGATCAAAGGTTCAGGCAGCTGCTGGCAGTTTAAAAGGGTGTTGGACAAATTCTGTGCACACTTTCAGCCCCTTAGTACTAACTGAGCATCCTTTACACAACACAGCCTACCTGAGTGTTGTTACCAACCAATTCCATCCTACACTGCATCAACCTTCTGATGGATGCTTCAGGACGCTGCTATCATGAAGAGGCATCTGACAAATCTGCAGCAACTGTGTGACGTTATCAAGCCAACATGGGCCAAAATCTCTCAGGATTGTTTCCAGCACCTTGTTGAATCTGTGCCATGAAGAATGAAAGCAGTTCTGAAGGTAAAACCCAAGATGTACTTAATAAAGGTTACTTTTATAGTGATATGGCAACAGATTTCATTATTGATCATACAGTTTTTATGTTTATGCTCTAGTAAACGTTCAGTTCTGTAGTGGAGTAGAAATATAAAGTGATATAAGGTAAGATATAAGGTAAGTACTTTATTTAGTGCAGTGCTTAATATAGCAAACCTTTTTAAAAAAAGCCTACATTGTTTGTTTATGTTTGATTAATGACCTTATGACTAGTTAATTTCCTGCTGTTTAATCAATCCTTGTAGCTCGCATTGTAATCGATATTTGGAATCTGTGGAGAAGAATAAATTCTTGGACTTCTGTTTGACACAGTAATAAAGTTATTATTTATTGTTTATAATGGACAGTCTAATGACTTAAAATGTGGTTACAACCGTTTCTGCACATTTGCGTCTCTGTGAACATCAGTAAGTGTAGACACGTGCTGCAAATGTATATTTAGAGCAGATAAATCCAGGCTGTTTCGGGAAGCCAGGCTGTTTTAGTCTTTGATACAGAAAAAAAGGAGAAGTGTACTCTACCTGTTGGCTCTAGAGCAGGGGTGCTCACACTTTTTCCGCATGTGAGCTACTTATAAAATGACCAAGTCAAAATGATCTACCCACTACAAAAATCCAAAACATATACTTATTTATAAATATATTGAGGATTCTTTATATCTACAATGTATATACATGCATAACCGCAATATCCAATATTTCACAACACAATTAACTATGTAAATTTTTTGTCATTACCTGAGTTTACTCTGATGACTTGCACTGAATTGAATCAGCCAGGGATGCATAGTCCGGACAGTAGCTGCTGACGGCCAGGTTTAAGAGAAAAAACCGAGAGCTAAAAATTGGAGTTAACTCGCTGACTAGCTTGTCAGTTTTACTACACTTCGCGCCGCTGTTTGCGCATGCGCAGCGACCTAAGCGTCAGAAAAAATCTGCTGTCATCTGACTGGCTTCCCTGTATCAATCAAGTGACGGGATGGATGATAGGCTGGCATCTATTTTTTTTTTAATGCCATGCGATCTACCAATACTACCTTTGCGATCGACTGGTCGATCGCGATCGACGTATTGAGCACCCCTGCTCTAGAGCCATATGCCTCTGACACGGTAGTATGCAGAACCTCACTTCTCGTCTTTCGTTCTTTTTTTTTCCCCCCCGAGTACAGATCAGTGTGGTGACAAGCCTAACATCCACTGCACTGGCTCACTAGATTCCTCTCTATCTCAAGTCAAGTGGTGGGTCAAAAAGGATAAAACTGTTTTCTTTCTCTTCTCTGATGCATGCTAATGCACAGTCTGTCAGTACTGAGGTGGTAAGGCCCTCAGGGAGGGTTTTCACTGAACTTCTTGCACGGAATTTCTTGTCTGTAGAAAGATCAGGGAGGGTAATCTCTGTCTCTGCTATCCAGGATTGTTCTGCTGTGTAATTCAGTCTTTATCCTAAATCCAGGGAGAGAAAGACAGTGGAGAGAGAGACAAAGACAGAGGGGGAAAGATTTATTTGAAAATGTCTAATGCAAAGGGTTTAGGGCATTGAGAGGAAGACACTTTTTAGGATGATACTAGATGGAAATACATTTCCACAAAAACTCATTATACAGGGAAAACTTGTCCAATAAAGTAGCGGATAGCCAAGATTTTTAATCACTGAACTGCAGCTGTCAATTGAGCATTTCAGAGACAATGTTTATGTTATGGGAATGACCTTGGTGAGTCAGTCTATCACAATATGGAAGCTCCAGTGTTGGTTTGAAATGAAGCATAAACACACAGTGAGTGGGTGCAACACTCTGCATCTGTTCCTATTGGTGAGCCACAACATTAAAACTACCAACAGAAATGATTGATAATCTTCGTACAAATCAATCTTCTGAGAAATAGCTAGATAACTTCAGCTTTAACTCAGGATTTTCAGGGTTACAAATGTGTTTCACTACCTCTCTCCATGGTAACGTGTTTTGCTGAGATAAGAGTTCAGCACATACTAAACCAACACCTACTGACTAATCAATTCACCATTCGTTAAAGATCCTATGGACCCTGGTGCACAGAAAGTAGGAGGCCCTGCAGTTTATTTGAGATAGTTTGCAGGTTTTTATCTTTCTTTGATCATCAATAAGAAACTTGGAGCAACTTTAGTTTTTGCTTTTCTCTTGCTGGTTGAAGCAATTTTGAGCCTTTTAAAAAGAAAAAAAAAATCTATATCTTAATCTAATAATATGATTCTGAAATAGCACCGCAAGTCTTGCACTTGTTGCCCTTTTATAAAACGACCCCATTGTCGATGAGAGTCCCTAAACATGGGGCTGGTGCGTGGTAGAAAAACGTATCCCAACATAGAGCAAAAAAATGTGAGCAGGAATGGCTCGAAGACCACAACAAAGAGCCCAAAGCATCGACACAACCTCCAAAGGTTCAGGGTTATGGGGCACACTGGAACGAGTCCAGTCCCTGGAGGCCTTCACTCTGCAACCCAAAGGACCTGATGCATGCCCCAAAATACTGTCTACCATGCCCCGCGTGCTCAAAGACAGTTTTGTTACAAGAGACCTGCACAATATTAAACAAGTGGTTTTAATGGCGTGGCTAATGGGTATATATAAAAATATATTAATATATATGCATACAAAAACTTATTTATGTCTTATTATACAGTACTAGGTTAAACCCATTTAATTGCCCACTCCCATGTGGGAGTGAAAATTGAAAACCAAGGTTTAATTTCATAGGTCTCTATTTTCAAGGGACTTTTTCACTGTCTCTAAAGCCCTCACACAATTACTTGTCATGTAAAAAGCAATTACAATCCGTGCCTGGATGAAATGTGTCATCAGAGAATCCATTAACAATGTCCTCAGACCTTAATATTTACAGTCACCACCCTACTTTCAGAGGCAACACTGAGTTTTATGAGTTGTGAAGGACAGTTAAAAGGCACATAGTCGTTGTTAGATCTGTTGTTTTAGGCAGTCTGTTTGAGGCAATTAGGATTTCAGAAAGGTATTAATTGCAAAGTTATTATATTACATAAAATTATACAAGTGTTCCTGTTGCGTTCCTTTATTTGACATCAACAAAAGCCACTTTCTTTGTACATTGTATTTATTTAATTAAACCAGTGTGAGGATTGTGTAGGTGAACTACAAAAAGTATGTATGCAGAAAACAGTAGATTATCTCCTCTAAGGAGATGAAAAGCAGTATAAATAAAGCTCAAAATTAAAGCCTATTATACCTTAGGAGCTCACTAGTATGTAGTACTCACTATTTTTCTTTCTTTTTACATTTCCGGTGTAGAAATGTTAAATCAGTCCGCTGTAATGCTTGTGTTTCTGTCTAAAACTAGAACCCGCTAACAAGGGTGGCCCATTCTTTCAAAAACTGAAGCAACTACACTTAACACCTGTTCTCACATCACAGTTAGATCATATCGTCTCACAGCACGAAGACCACAGGTAGATTTTAATAGCAGTAATGATGGCTTGGTTGTTCCACTATAGTGAACTGGAATAGATTACTGGTGCAGCAGCTCCTCAAAATGGAATACAGCTATCAAACAAGGCCCTAATGACCAGTTACCATCTTATCTTAAAAACATCATAGTAGCATACTATCCCAATATCAAACCCTACTTTCAGAGGACAGGCTTACTTGTTGTTTCCAGAGCCTTCAGCAATAAGGCTGACTTTCGGTGGAAGAAGAACACCTGTTTTCCTCCCATGATGCATTAAGCATCTTTTCTATACTCTCCTCTCTTTCACGTCACATTGGCTGTCATTAAATTTGCAAAGTGTTTGCTCAAAGGGGAGTTGCTATTTATTGTAAGACCTTGAGTTAGTCGGTGTTAATGTAGAAAGGTTAGGTCCACAATTTGACTAAGGAGTGTCAATTGTGACATGAATTACAATAATTCTGTGTGATATGCAACCATATAATACTGGATTCACATTTAAGTTTATTACAAGATCAAATATTTATCTAAATTTTCACCTAGAAAAAAAAAATGTTAACACAAATTGGGAAAACTGGAAAATTGGCTTCAGACCCTGTGCTTCTTACACATGAAGTATGCAGCTGGGCACTTTTTCTATGTGTTGGTTGCTAACGTTGAGGTTTGGAAGCACAGCCCGTTTTAAAAAATGGTCATCCATGTAGCCACTGTGACATAAGTCACTCGTTAGCGCTGTCCCTTTGTGAAGACTAACTCAGAATTGTAGCTGTTTTTCCCACCTTGCTGTTTGGGAATCAGATGTAATGAAGATGGTAGTGACCTCCAGTTATTCTTTTTATTTTGGCACTAATTTGTTTCTTGTGACTTGTATTTAGTTTTACTTCCTTTTGTCATGACCTTGGTTTGCTTATGTTTGCCTGCTGTTTCCTATCTCCCTGATTGTCTTGTGTCTATTTATGTCCTAATTCTCTCTTTCTCATTTCATGCTTTGAATGATTTTTTTTTAATTGATGAGCTTTGTAGGTTTTGCACCTTGTGAACTTTGACTGCCTACCTTAAAAATGTCAGCTTTATGTTTACCTAATTTGGCTGTGAGTCCTGTTTTTTGCTGAACCTTCAGACATGAAGCATAGAGCAAGTGACTTCATTTATTTCAGCGCCATTTCAACATCATACTGTATTTCGTTTGCACCACAATGAAACAGAATTAATTCTTTTACAGTCACAAGGGGTTTTTTTTCTAAGAACAATTCAAAATTATCAAGTGGATCATGCAGGAAAAACTCAGCTCTGCCTTTGAAATCCATAAACTTTTTGTATTTCATCTGGAGTTTGGCCCTTTCACACTGCTTTATCCATAATTGAAGCACATAAATAATTGTACAGACAGAAAGCGTGATTGTAATGAATAATTCTGGTTCAGATGTGAAGCTGTTTCGTGTTGTCCCCATTGATACTGTCATGTGAAAATGAATAAATGGATGTTTGGGGGAGCTACTCCGATGTGTTGAATGCAGCAAGGCAGCAGGGTTTTTTAGTTTCTGCCTTTTTTCTCTGTCAGAAACTCTCTGTCAGTTCTGCTGCCTCCACTAACAAAATGTGACACTGACGCAGGTTTGACAACTGATAGATTACAAGTAGCAGTTAGTACATTGATCTCACCTGTGGTCGACGGCGCTTGACGCTACCTGTTTCTTGCCTGTTTCTCCTTTTCTTTCACTTAATCTTTCACCCTCAGAAACAGGAGTGCAGTAAAATTTACACCGTATGGCTCATTATTGGAACAAAGCAAACTTTTGTGTTTTTTATGGACCAAAAACTACATTACTGTTACCAAGCAGCAAAGGGGACATATTTGCACAGCTGCAAATGATATATGACCATCTAACATTTGTACATGTGTATTGTCATCTCATTATGCCTTTCTCCTCCTCCTCCATCACAGCTCCCTCATTTCCACCTCATCCACTTCCTCCTCACCTCAAGCCTCATCTCCAGAAGTGGTCAGAACTCTAATACACAAAAATGTGCATAAACATCATATTTATTCCTGATATTGACGGAATTACTTATTATCAGCAGATTAGACAGGCAACTCTTCCTGTCCCCTTACAGTTGACAGCAAACAGCTAAACAACAACAGCTGGTTATAAGCTAACATAATGGCAGCTAATGTTAGGCTTGAGTGTCCTACAAACCATACTTGCCCTCTGATAAACAGTTTGATTAGATTCCCAAATTTCCTGAGAGGTTGTTGACTAAGTGTCTGAGTCCAACAATGTTAGATAAACTTCAGAGACGGTTTCATTAATGTTAGCTAACAGCGGCTAACAACAGCGGCTAACAACAGCAGCTAACAACAGCAGCTAACAACAGCAGCTAACAACAGCGGCTAACGACAGCTAACACCATTACAAAAAAGTTCAGAATATCACCAACAACTGCTATCAGGATGAAGTGAGCTTCACTGACTCATCGACTCTTTACACAAAGTTTTATAGCATCCTCCAGAATAAATAGACATGACACACATTGACAGCTGAGGTACACAGCAGACTGACAGCCTACGCTGACTACAGATGAACAGCAGCCAGAGCTTTTACTGCATTGGCCACCATAGCTAGGAGTATGCACTTAAACTGGAAGGGGTAAGAAAACAAAATTCAATTGACTGCAACTGATCAATCTACTGAGATCTAGCAGGAATATATAAAACACTGTACCTTTAAAGTTTTCCCAGTTCCTTATTTATATGAGTTAAATGGAAATTTATTATTTGCATTTAATTATTATTATGTTTTAATAGATTCTGAGTAGCTTCATACTGTCTTGTATCTTGTATCAGCAGCATTGTGGTGCAGAGTTTTGCACTTGTTCTCTATCTTTTCTCCAGGTGTTTCACTTTCCTCTTACAGTTCAATTGCTTGAACGTTAAATGGTGATTTCAGGTACCCAGCATACTCGGTTTTCCACCATTTCTAAATTTTGTTGTACAAAACCATAAGTTCAATACTGGTCTTCAGTATTGAACCTCTGGTGACAATACAGAAAGGATACAAAGAAGCACCTGCTCTCAAGAGTTCAGCAGCACTAACTTAGAGTGTACTGCCCCATGCTGTCAAAGCCTAAAAGGCACAATAATAAAGTACTTTATTTTCTGAGTGATGATGCTGGTAGAATGAGCATTTGCTTAAATCTCTACCAAATGTGTTTCTGCTATCAATACTTTTTAATATTTGTACTTTTTTCTCCAGTTTTGAATGTTCAACTCACAGTGCCAGAGTAAGTCTCAAAACATATCACAAGTAATTTGTTTTTGTCACATTCCTAGTGTTCAAAGCAATTTGCAAAAGAATGTCACCCCGTCTTAAACAGGTGAGAATAAAGTACATGAGCCAAATGGGTGAGAAAAGTGAGTTAGTGTTAATATGGTACAAATGAAGTGAAAGAAAAGGCAGACCAGACTGTTTTTAAATTGAGCTTGATTTGAATTCATTAGTTTTCATGCAGTAATAATTTTGAAAGGGAATTCATTTTATAAGCATGGGTCTGTAATTTAGCCAGGAACTATAATTGCTCCACCTCTGAACATACTTTCCCCAAAGCATTTACATCCAAAACAAGATCTCCATACTTTAGTGGAAATAAGTTTCTTGTGTTGCAGTCCTGCTTTTAATAACCTGATATGTAAATGTTTTCATACAAATCCTAACACAATCTGCCCTCTGAAAGGTAACCCTAACACGATTATAGCCACGTTAGTTCAACAACAGAAGAAACTGTCGTGCTTGGTTTGAAGGTTTTCCAGTCGGTAGAGATTTAACTGTAACATGCTGTTTTTTGTCATATGTCAGGATAATTATTTCAAATGTTAGCACTGCATTATCATACTGTGTTTAAGACCCCGAGACAAGCTCGAGTTAGTGTGTGTAGATGTTAATTGCTTGGTAATAATGAAATGCCAGTCATGCAAAGCATTCTCATTAGGTTCCCTTTTGGGCTGCTTTACATGACCAGGAGAAGCATGCAACTCTAGAGAAGACAATTTGACATGTCACAGTGAGGAAATTACAGTGCAGATAAAATGCATCACAGCTGATTTCTATTCAGCTGATGCAAGTTTTTTTTTTTAAAGGGATTTTTCCAGTTCAAGCACTGTCATGTTTGAAAGGCAAATAATCTTAATAACGGGTGCTTTTCAAACTTTAACAAGTCAAAATGTCAGCTGTGAAAACTGCCCATAGTTTTAATGAGTTCATTCTTCCTTTGTGTTCTACTGCAGGTTTATCTTATTAACCGTTGAAGATGCTCATTAGATTTTCTAAATAATGCTCAATGCTTAGTATTGAAGCAGTTCTGTATTAGACATAGATACTAGTTGACAAGCAAATGCATAGCTATTGTAACACAGTTTAACTGACACTAGGTAATCTATTTTTCACTCATATTTTCCAATTAACAGTGCTGCCTATACCATTCAAGAGTAACTGACAATAGGTAATCCTATTGTAAAAAAAAGTCTTGTGCATATACAATATATACAGTATATGGACAAAAGTATTGGGGCACATCTCCTAATCTTTGATTTTTTTATTTTTAGTCCCATTGGCAGTGATGTACAAAATCATGCGTCAAGCCCTTTACAAACATGTTAATTTAAAAACACTGCTCATTTGAGCGTGATAGGATACCACCATCGCAACAAGTTCCTCCCCTTCTTGGTATTCCTACTGCAGGTGGTATTATTATAAAATGGAAGCGTTTAACCTCCCGTGTTCATTAACATCAGCACAAAAGCCGTGCACCAGGAGCTACGTTGCATGAGCAGCTCCTGTATCTGTAATAAGTAACTGGCTCAGTACTTATAGTGTATTCATAGCCATATGTCCATGTCCATATAGTGTATTTGTTACAGTTGTCTGGTCAGAAGCCATGAAACTATCACTTCCACCAAAGATATCTGGAAGGTAATCTTCCGTAATTCAAAGGTATTTGCATGAATAAAATGTTTTTGCATTTTTTAAATGGTAATTTATGCTCTGAGAATTGCACCTGCTAATACAGTAGTAATATAAATGTGGAAGCTCTCTATAAATCAGCCTGGGGAAACAAAAAGTAGGGGGAGGTCCTTGTTATATGCAAAGCTGGCTGATTTTCTAGGGAAAAAAAAATAAACATATATTAGCTTAAACACGTCTGAAGCCAATTTAGAAATGCTAAAACTCTGAAGGCAGCATAGAAATAAATGATCTGATTTTTCTTCCTAGTCTCACAAACATTGGAGGCATGGATCCACAGTAAAGCAATAAAAAGAAATACACAGCAGCATGGGAGAAAAACCCCAGAAAACTTTTTTTTTAAATAAATGTTTATTTTTTACCATTGTATTATCTTCTGTATACAAGAATGTGTAACAAAAGCCAAATAAGCAATCCATTTTAGTCTTTTAAAAAATGGTAAGGCATGTCTGCTTGTATAACCATCAACTTCGACCCCCCCCCCCCAAAAAAAAAAAAAACTTTGAACAACGTGCACCAACAGTTCCAAAACGCTTGATGTGCTCCTTATTTATCAGATTTTGCAAATCACAACAGTACCACACTCACAGCATATGTTTTAGCAAAAGTGCAGCAAATGATTAACATCAAAATGAAGATTCTTGCATAAAACACTCTTTAAAAACCTCACATCACCTTTCCCCCCCCCCTTTTTTTTTAAATGCCAAAATGAATGAATGAGAGAAAAACAAAAACAAAACAAGTTTAGCACTGAATCGTGTCAAACTGTGAATGCGTGACCGTGGTAACGTATCACGCCAGGAAAGAGAGGAGTACACAAGGCAGTGGAGAATGGCAGACATTCCTCTTGTAATGAGAGAAGACTGTTGTTTAGACAGACACAAGCTCTTTGGAAAAAACTGCACCAAACTTCCAAAACATTCTTTTCTTAATTCACTTTCTTGACTTTGTCTGAAGAACACTGCTAAAGCCCAGCCTCATCTTAGTCATCCAAAAACTCTTGTTGCTGCAGTCACAGATCTTGTAGAGGCTCTAATGGGTGCATTCGACCTTTGTATGGCTGCAGATGCTTTGAGTTTTTACACTTTGGAGAAATAAAACTGAGCTGTTAAGCCCCACTGAGGCGCAGCAGTGCCAAAGCTTAAACAATGCCGTATCTGAAGCCACACGGCTAACTTCCTGCCTTATTATCAAGCACACACCGCACTGATTGTTCCGCCTCACTACCGACCCTGACTCAGAAATATCTGCCTCCACAATGTTTTGGCTGCGTTTGACTCCAAGTAAAACCCACTAACTTGCACTTATAATTGAGTTTTATTCCTGTTGCGCAGCATATTCATTTAATTTGCCAATTATGAAATCACCAAAACACAAAGCGCGTTTAAAAAAAAAAAAAAAAAGACAAGGAAAAAACATTTTTGCCATTACGGTCGAAACGTTCTAGATATTCTTGCTTAAGTGTAAACGTCCAGAGCTAAAATTAATTATCAGTCCACACTTCAACAGCCTCCATGTAACAAACCATGACTTTTACATGAAACCTCCTTCACTTCAATTATCGCGTCCTCAGGGCGGTACTCCTGGGTGAGTAAAGATGAGGAAAACCAGCACTGCACAGGACTGACAGCTAGTTACTTCAACGGCATTTAATTCAACATTCACCATGTTATAAATAGTTACAGCGTGACATCCTCTCAACTCCCCGTCTGACCCACTGAAACAGCAGCAGCTGATGCTTCTGCTGGTCGTCTGTCTGTGACCACAGGATACGTGAGCAATTTTAAAAAGCTGTTAGTGCAACACAGTGACTCGTATAACTTCTGTATAAAAACGATTTAAACACAGTCGAGTCATCTAACTGTGTTTATGTTTAAAGTTTCCAATGCACCCCTCGTCCCGTCTCATGCAGGCTTTGACCTTGACAGGCTCCAAAGACTTGCTCAGTCATCCGTTTTAGTGTGCACTAAAAATTTCCATGTACCTTTTCAAACCCGGGGCTTTAAAATGTGCATCGCATCCTCTCTCCGGCACCAATGAGTTGCTCAGTTATTACGGCAGTGAAGCGAATGTAGACGGGTCTCCTGCATGCACAGTTTTGGTGGGTATTGGGGAAGTCTTCTCAGTCTCCCAGGGCTGCTTCCAGGCATTGTTGGTGACTAATTAACACAGGTAGAAATCACCCCAGTGTTGACTCACTGCTCCCTTTTTAATGGGTGCTTTGCAGTTTACTCATTAGAGCATTAACTATGATCTCAGACCCTCACTGGACCATAACTGCCAGCTGCAAAATGGTTATTTTGACATGCATGTTGGCATTTAGACATTTTTGAGTGCACAGCATAGAAGGAAAACACAAACGGATTTTATACATACACACACACTTATATATATATATATGTGTGTGTGTGTAGATAGATAGAGTGAGTGAGTGAGTTCAGGCACACTGTTTCTTTATCGATTTGTCTTAGCAAAGAATGTAGGCGGTAGTTCCATTTTGTATCCAGATGTACAGCACATTTTAAAGAAATTTCTAAAAAAAAACAAAAAACAAAACCCAAACAAACCAAAAAAAACAAGCACACAAAACATCTTTTTGTTTTCTATCCCCCTGCTGTCATGTGAATATTAGAAACTAAGCATTAGGGTAAACAGCAGATAGTGCTAAATGTTTAGTCACACATCAGGCTGCATAATGGGATGACATATAGTAATTAAAATAAAAGCGGTACCGTGAAAAGATGGAAAACGCCATTAGATAGTGAGGAAAATGTGTATACGCTTCTTTTATAGAGTAATAGAAAGAAGATTAAAGTCTCTTCATATGTCACACGCTTGTTTTGCATCATGATTTATCCTCCAAATCTGTTTACGATTTACTTGTCAGCTTTTGTTTTGCTCTATGCGCTAACGTTTCACCTCAGTCAGGGTGAACCCTTGTGATTTTCAACCAGTTTTGATGACAGGTGAATGGAACTGCTCTGCCTTCGTGTTTCTGTGCACAATTAGTTATTGGGTGGCCTTTTGTTAATCGCTTCAGTGTTGTCTTTAGTCATGCTTTGGTTAAACACAGTTGTTGTGCTACACATATAAGGTTTGCTGCTCAGTGATTTAATTGCTATGCTGTTGGGGTTTTTGTGTTTTTTTTAAGTAGGAGGCTGCTGTTCAGTCACCTTATCCTAAAACCATTTCGATAAGAAGTGAGGTGAAAGAGGTCAACTGTGGGAGCTTCCTGTGGTGCTCAGTTTCTCTTTCGTGAGTCATATGAGCACACCGAGGGTAGATTTCCCTTATGGTGTTTTCTGTGAAGAGATCCATGACGCTTGCACAAACTTTGTGCTTTTCTATCCCCTCTTCACGCTGTGGAGACGAGGAAAACTCGTGCCCCGAATTTTCTTTATTAAGCTTTTGTACATGAAACACAAGATCTCTTTAGCTGCTCATAGCTCCTATTGATTTGTCTATTTGTGTATTTACTGGAAGGTCTCTGTTGAAGTAATGGGCTTGTGTATTGTGAAAACATTTCAGGTACTTATGAGCTGATGAGATTCAATCCTCCAGGCACACTCGTGATGGCTTCAACAATATTCACGCTACATATTGCAAGATATTGTATCCGAAAGCTACATTTCTCTGCGACTAGATGTTAAAGCCATTAGTTGCAGATGAATTGTCAAAAAAAAAGTCCCATCTTTTTTTCTAAACCCTTTCCCTTGATCTTAATAGAAAATGTCATAAGGTAAAATGTGGAGGAGAATTAATGAGAACTTAGAACTTAGTGCTAATTGAATCTCACTTGGCAGATTGGTGTTATCAAGTTGTTGCTGAGTACTTTAAAACTATCGTTTCTCTAGTATAACAAAAAAGAAAAAGTCCTTCTTGAACACTTACGTAAAGCTTGAGCCTATCTGAGCTGACACAGGGCAAAAGGTGAGGTCATCTGGCATGATGTGATAGACAAAGTGTCAGTTCAATGAAAAAGCGTGCTTTTTAAAAAATCTTTTTTTACCAATGTTGGAACTGAATTTTTTTTTAAAGACTGCAGGCTAACAGTTATTAAACTGAAACAACAGAGTGCTCACATTAATAACGGCTGCGTGCGCTCAAACCCCGAGGAACTGAGAGACAGCATTAACTCATTTCCTTTCATAAAGTATGGTGCAGTGCATCTCATGCTAAAGGAGACAGAACAGGAAGTGCATTACTTTAGCATTCGGCGAATGTGACCAGTTCTTATTATGGCCGCCACTTATAGCCTTTCACTCAGCTATGAACCCTTCTGGTATACAGTTCGACATCAACCACTGTGTTGTGTTTGTGAAGTGCTTTGCTCCCTGAGCCTCTTGAGTCTGCTAAAGGTCAAAGCCTGCAGGACACAGAATGAAAGTTACGAATAGTTACCTTAGTTGTACGAGTACATTTGGAGCCCTCTGGCCTCGGAACTCTTTTTTAAAAGTTGCTGACTTTGTACGCGTCCTCTAAGAGAACACGACCAATTACACCGCATGTAGCCTGTAGGGGGCATAGGTCTGCTCTCATTAACCAAAGAACATGCAAATTTCAGTATGATGCACTGCAAGACATGAGGGGTAACCAGCAGAGGATATCAGAGGTTACGACGGGTAACTTTACATGTATGCAAATAAACAAGTAACATAAAGCAAAATTCATCAGTGTGGCAGCCAAGAAAATTAAGGAAATTAAAATTTCATAAGGATATATCTATTATTACTCTCCTCCAAGTCCTCTGAGAATAACAGAACCAGCGTGAGTGCATGTTAACTACCCAGACAGACGAAAGTAAATTAGATACCTGAACGCTGTTAACAGGCAATTAGTGCTGCTGCAGAACCATTCTTAGTTTTTATTTAACAGATGATCAAATAATTTGTAGAAACAATGACACAGTTGTTAAAAAAAAAGTATCCATTGCCAGTAAGATTACATTACAGTACCTTCCACTGTAACACATACTGTAACTGCTTATAAGTACAATACAATCAATTAAATGATCTGAAAATATAGATCGTTTTCTCTGTGGGGTGGATGTTTTCTGTAGCTGTAGAAACTTATGAAGCCAACAAAAATAATCTGTGCAAAGTAGTTCTCTTAGTGCAGTACGATAGCACTTTCTAAAGAGATAATCAAATGTGCAACAATAATGTGGCTGTAAGACCTGCTGCTTCCTGAAGCCACGTCGATATGACCAAACGGGAAACCAGGCGAACTGCTAGCACTGTACAACCTGCACAATCACTCCAAAAAACTGTGTAGCCTGCATAAAAACGGAAAAAAAAGAATGTTTTGTCAGTTAACATCATATCCACGCATGCACACAGTAAAACTTTCTCCTTTTGATTTTGTTTTTCCTTTTGGGGGAGAAGACTAATAGGATAAAATAGGTGTTGTCTCGTTTTCTCCATTCATCATACAAAGGAAAAGAAAAATAGATTCCCTTTTCTCTGGAACAAAAAATCACTGACAGAACCATCTTTAGAGGGTTTCATTTCTAAAAGATGTTTTGGGCTTTTTTTTACCCTCCAAAACTCACTTTAGAATAATGAGAAAACACATTTTCTTTATTTTGATGTGAAAGCTGGTTCACTGATGGCACCAAGCATTCTTTGGGGGACAAGCGGGATGCAGCACTGCACTCACTTTCACTCCTACCACACCATACAGTAAGCCATTCTCAACAGGTTTCCAGGAGGCTCTACATGTCCAGTGAGGGAACAGCAGTACAACTTGCTGTTAAACATACTGTTACGTAACAGTAAAAAAAAAGTCAGTGGTAATGCGGGCCACACTGTATTATCTCCACTGAGTCTGCATCGCCCAAAGCGGGAGTGTGAGGGCAACCGTCAGCAGCAGTACGGAGGGTCCGCAGGAAACTGACTTGCCCGCGGCTGCTGCGCGCTCATCGCTTCTGTCAGCTCCGATCACGGGAGCCTCTGTTCCAACAAAAATAAACTCTGTTGTGCAGCCGTCGGAGCAACCGCTGCCGCTGCCGGAGCTGCTGCCCTCGTCACCTGCAGCAACACAAATTAAAAATTAGATGAAAATAACATTATCAGAAGCAGCTACCGAGTGCGGTTCATTGCAGAGGGGAAGAGAAAGCGCACAATCGAGCCCCGGTCACACGAGAATGTGGCAGAAAAAGAAGAAACAAAAAGCTCACCCACACACATCCTACTGATATATTCAACAGTGGGTGTTATAATTTGGTTAGTCGCTTCGGTTGTTTGAAATGTTTTGTTCAGTTCAAATATTCACAATTACTGACTATCTACTATGCTATTATTATTTTTTTTCTTGGCAAAGCTGTAGCATCATTGTTTAAATAACCCTCAGTATTTAGATTAGTGAGCGACTGAAGGTTGCGACGCTTTCAGCTTTGGCACAGATTCCTGCAGTCTTCAGCTCAACAGCAGGTTTTAAACAGCTGCTTCAACTATTCAATTCAGTTTTGTATGAACGGAAAACTGTTTAATTGGTTAACTGCTCAACAGCAAACTTTAGGCACTGGAGTTGTTACAGTGAACATAAAGATACAAAATATCCTCTAAACTCTTGCTGATGAACAAGCTTTACCCTACAGTGCCTGAACCATGAAACAAATGCCAGAAAAATCTAAAGTTTTTAAAAATAAATAGCAATTTGCATACTAGTTTTAATTCGAATCAGTTGTGCTATATCTGACTTTTTTGTCCAATTTATTGCTCACAGCCTAATTATCTTAAATAAACTAAAACATACAAGGGTTTAAGGTTAGGGTTTAAAAAATGACACTGACGGTATAAAAACCGTATCCAATCTAATACACTTGGTGTTATTGTACAGGGTAATTATGCAAATACATAAAGAAAATCTATGAAATCTGAATTTAAATACAGCAGTACAATCCATTCTTGTCAGCGAATGCCTGCTTTCTACCATAAAAACCAGGAGGAGAAATGAGGTTGTAAATTGTTCTAGCACCTCAAAGCAACAGCTTCACACATTAATTACAGTATGTTGGGAAAAGAAGGCTGAAATATGTTATGATTAAAATTTCACAGACTTTCTCAAATGTCCTACAAGCACTTCTTTACTCATTACCCTAATATTGCCTCCACATGCATTTACTTGTTGATTCGGGGGAAGGGGACCCACGGAGTCTGCACATGATTTTTGTCGTTGTGGTAATTCAGGAGGGTTTCTTCGATCTGAGGTGCTGGTGGTTCATAAGCTGAACACCTTATTAATGACTACTTGTATGGCTAAAGCAGCTGTTGAACTAAGACTTTGCCGGCTTGTGTACCTAATGAGACACTGAGTTCAATTTTTTTGTACAACACACGCCGGCTTCTTTTTTTGGAACAGCTTGACAGCGTGAGGTTAAAAATTAAAGTGAACGGTACAACAAAGCTAATGAGTTGGGTTCATTTTGTTCTGTTTGGGACTCTCGGCTCCTTCAAAGGTACTGTCGAGACAGTTCCTATTGTTCAGTGTGGCAAATTTACATGTCAAAGTTAACCACAGACCTCAATTTTAAAAACATACAAAGATTTACTTAGCAGCCATGAAAAGATCTGCTTCTCAGGGCAATTCTGTTTGATTATCTGATCTCAAGTGCTGGTGTAAAAGTTTCCTTTACAGCTGACAGTGCCAGGCTTTCCTCGCTCAGTTTAAAATGGTGGGAAATGTGATTGTGAACGGCAAAGTGCGGGAGAAAGTCTCACCAACAAATCACGCGTAAACGTCTTTTTTTTTTTACGGTTTTCTTGCCTCCCTTGCCAACCTATGCAATAATTTCGGGCGCTTTAGCGCCGGATCTACAATGCTGAAGTAGACACCGCTCCCAAGAGAAAAACAAACATGACAGCAGCAAAGATGGAGCTGAAGTACAAATTATGGTGGCAGCAGTCATGCAGCCACATGTTTTGTTTGTAGCTCGCCGAATTTCTCCCATCTTGTCAGCTTAAGAGGATCCACAGAATCAGAAAGAATGGTTTCTGTCATAGCAGCATTTGAGATGTGCATCTTCCTAAACATAGGCTTGGTTGTCTGTCATTGTCTGTGTCACCACACCTAGAGCTATTTATTCTCCTAATAAATGTCAGTCTTGCTTCAGTGCAACACTAAACATCCTGCAGAGTTGTATACCGAGTTCCTACATGAATGACAACTGAGATCTTATTTCAGTAGTAACAGTGTATATATTTGTCACAGTGCCGCGTGTGGTGTAATGTAGTCCATATCAAAAGTAACATGCAGTGAGGGAAAGCTTTTCTTGATCTATTTTACTTATTGTTAGATTGCTTCCACCCACAGATTGAGCTGTGAGCGTGTGTGTAATTGATAGAGTGCAAAAATAAGCAAATAAGAAAGCTTACTGGAGTCCTGGAAGTAGATGTCATTTCCGTTGTATGCGTTCTTCAGCTTGTTGGTCATGACACGTAGCGCCATGATCTGTTGCCGAATCAGCGTGTCGGGCCTGGTGATATCCACTTCCACCTCTGGGTTGTTCACCTGGTTGGTTAGACCCTCCTTCACCACTTCAGGAAAATATCTGGACACAGCGACACATCAAAAAACTTGAAAGCATCGTCGAGTATTTGGGGACATATGTTGATGACAGTCAAGTCAGAACTGATGGAAAAAAAAATAAAATAAATAATATTAAATAAATAAACTAATGTAAAAAATCTGTACTGACACATCCTTTAGTAAATAATTTATTATCACTATGTTTATGAAAAATATTCATGAATTATGTTGTTCTATGTATGCTTGATAGTTTGGCTGCAACAACAGAAAGCCATCATCACTGACGCTAAATCTACTGTGAGGCGGCTCACAGAGCTTAACACTGTGTAACTTCAGACCATGCACACTGACAGACAAACCGAGAATAAAGCATTCCTATTTATATCACGTGTTTTCGGTGTAACTGGTGAAATGTGATTCTCAGTTTGCTTGTTGTCACACAGAAGAATAAAGAAATCTCTCCAATAATATCCCTAATGTGATATTCATATATACATAAGTCTTGTAGTCTTATACAGTCCTGTGAAAAAGAAAGTTTTCACCAAACTCTCTGAAGTCTTGTTAAAAACTAAGTACACTGTTACTGTTTCCAGAGGGTAACCAGAAACCAAATTTACTTACTGATCAACAGCAAGCGTGAGCACCTCTATAAGAGCAGAAGTTTGGCAGTTTGATGGTAGGTTAAAACAATGCCACAATATTCCCAGGAGTGGAAACCCCCAGGAAATTCACCCCAATGTCAGACCGAGCAATTCTCAGAGAAATAAGCAGAAAATCCAAGAGCTACCTCTTTGACTCTACAGGCCTCGATTAGCATGTTAAATGTTAAAGTTATTAACACTGCAGTTAGAAAAGACCGAACATGACTTCTCTTATTTGCCACAGGACCCTGGACACCTTTCAGTCATGGGTCGACCATGAACATACAGAAAACAAGTGCTTTAAAGTACTACGACTGCAGGTAGTTGAATCTTGGTGTATTAGTATTTCAAAGAACTGCACACAGTCCTGTGAAAACTTTCTTTTCCACACGGCTGCTTGTCTCATATAATCATTTATTCGTGAAGGTAACAATCACTCAGTTCTTTTACGCATGTTTTATGACATAAAGGTGAAAATGGCCACTTTAATTAGTAGATCAGCGGTCCCCAACGCCCGGGCCTCGGACCGGTCCGTGAGTCGTTTGGTACCGGGCCGCGAGAGTTGAGACTCAGGTGTGAAATGTATTGTTTTCAGGGTTTTTATCGGTTTTTAGTTATTTTGTTATCGTTTTTAGCGTTAACTCGGTTTTCCTGGGTCTTTTCACGTGTGTTATGATATGTGTTACGGTACCGGTACTAGTTTTATTTTGTTGTATTTATCCATGACACCTTAAAGGCTGGTCCGTGAAAATATTGTCGGGCATAAACCGGTCCGTGGCGCAAAAACGGTTGGGGACCACTGTAGTAGATCATAGCACGAGACACATAATGTGTCGAAAACATAACTATTTACCAAGGATTTTTCTTTTTCTCTTCCATAAGGGTAATTTCCATGCAGCATATCTCTTAAATGCAGCATGTGCGCTCATGATTTGGGACGACAAGCTGAGTCCCAAAGTAGACCAAGTGAAATTAGACAGAATTACAAGAGCTGTTCTTTCTAATGGCAGATGCTTAAATCAGACAAAACACAGGAGTGCAATCAGGCTTAACGGTCTATTTCATGTTGGGAGTGGTTGCACTTCACACAGAGAGCTCTTAACATGCCCGAAGCACACAAATGTCTGTTTTGTCTGTTGTAACTTAGTGAATCAAGAATTATTTAACTGCTTTGCAGCGATGCAATCTGTGCTTCATCATCTTCTCCAATCATTTTGTATTTCATTTAATAACTTAAAGGTGAACAGAGCTGGACATAGTCCGTTTTCAAATAAGAAGAGAATCCAATGATTTTACACACTTCTAACGCAGTTTGACTGTTACTGATGTTTTATTATCAATTTACTCACCAGATTTAGAGTGGCGCTTAAAAATGTTACTGGCACAAACAATTGTCTTTTATTGCACCATCTGCTGATTTTGTTTCTTGGAGAGGGCTAAAGTGATGAGCTTATATATTTTCTCTGGTTCACGGTTACAGACACGACACAGTGACCAATCAACTGTACGGTTTAGCTTCACACTGCAAACTGAACGCCGGTGACAAGAAGTGTTGGAGCGCCTCTCTCCTCTGGGTGTTACAGCCTTCAGGGATTATATACTGTACAAGTTCTCCATAAGAGTACTAACCCATTGTACTTACAGAGAGAGAGAGCGAGCGATAATCTCTGAACAGAGTGTGGTTATTTTAATCCCTGGCAGGCAATATGTGATAACAGGAGAGATCGTGTGACTTTGCTGTGCTTATAAAGAGTACCAGAAGTCCTCACCTGCCCTTAGTGTGGCTGTTCCAGCACTGCTCCTCATCGGGCTCTGTGAGTTTGCCCTTGGCACAGATGTCATCTGGCAAGTTGGACCAGAACCTTTTGGACTCCTTGAGTTTCTCTTTGATGTCAATCACCTGCCATGGGCCAAAACAGTGAGCAGAATTATATTACATTTCTAATATTTGTTCCACACTGCTTCAGTAATATTAAGGTCTGCTCCCTCACTCCATGACAGACATTACACTGTGTTGTAAAGATGGCTGTAGACACTCGCTGTTGGAGCTCTCACCTGACCTCCTCCATACATATTGACAATGATTTAAAGCAAAATGTTCAAATTTAGATTCATCACTACACAAGACCCTTTGACACTGATTTTCAGTCAGTATTGTGCAATTCAGCACACCTCAGCCTTTTCTCCCCTTTCCCCCTTCTTATAAAGGGCTTCTTGACAGCCAGCCTTCCACTGAGACCATTTCTGATGAGGCTTCAGAGAACAGTAGATGGATCAGCTGAAGGGTCAGATACATCTCTTGGGTCCTGTATCTTTGTTGATTTTTTTCCCCCTGTTTCTTAAGGGCATGACTTTCAGATACTGTTCATCTGCTGTATATAGTTGTCAGGCTTCTCCCTTCTTTCTTGTCCAATTTAAAAAAAACAAAAAACACACTGCACATTCGTTGACATGTGCCAAGTTTTCAGCAAATTGATCTTTGGGAATCACCAAAATATTACCCTATATCTGTCAAACTGTACTATTGTTGACATTTTTGTAAATTCAGAAAATGAAAAATCTCTGTTGCTCAAGAGCTCCTTAAAAACTACAGCAAAGTTTGGCTCCTGTGAAGCAAAAATGAGAGAAATGAGCAAACTATAAAGGAAAGACTTTTGCACAGTAGTGTGAATCAAGTTAAGGCTTACTAGTGTGAATGACACCTTGAATTAGGTTAGGTTAGGTTGGTTAGGTTAGAATGAATATCACTTCTGTACAGAACCACAAGTTTAAAAGGTCTCAACAGAGTTTTCAGATTAAAAAAAGTAATTTGAAGAAAACAAAGATCCAAATAAATTTTCATAATAAAACTGTGATAAAAAATATGACTGATATTTTTCTAGAAATGGAAAAAACACACACACACTTAGAAAACACTTCAATATTTCCTTCTTTGCACATGAGTGAGGCACGTCGTGACTTTAAACAGTCATGTTGCACAAGCCTGTTTTTAGTTTATTCCATTAGGACAGTGGTCCCCGACCTTTTTTGCGCCACGGACCGGTTTATGCCCGACAATATTTTCACGGACCGGACTTTAAGGTGTCGCGGATAAATACAACAAAATAAAACTAGTGCCGGTACCGAAAAAAAGAAGATTTATTCATAACACACGTGAAACGACCCAGGAAAACCGAGTTAACGATAAAAATGATAACAACATAACGCTAAAAACCGATAGAAACCCTGAAAACCATGCATTTCACACCCAAGCCTCAAGTCTCGCGGCCCGGTACCAAACGGCCCGGGGGTTGGGGACCGCTGCATTAGGAGACCAGTACTCCAACCAACCCCTTTTTCATTCCATTTAGTTTTGAATCCACTTCCATCCATATTGTGTTCATCTGTGATTCATACAAGGCAGACTTGAGATTTCAAATTTGATATCTGGCATGAGTGTTCACCCCCAACCGATTCCATCTGGGCTCAGCAAGAAGTTTGAGCGCGTGATCAGAGAAACGGGGGAAAAAACTCCACAAGGACTCATCATGGACAGAAATCTACTGTGTTGCTTTTGTCATTTTTATAGAATTAGTAACAATCATGAAGACGGAATCAAGTTATTTTAAATCCTAACAGATGGAGTAACATATTGCTTTATTATTTATACTCATATAGAAGTCCATAAACGTCTTCGTGTTTAGCTTGTTGATGAAGCACACAGATCCTTGAGCACATAACAATTAGCTCTAATAAAAAAGCAAGACGATGCACAGTTTGCAGTATGAAATTTAAACCTTTGTGAGCAGCGGAAAATTTGCTTAATTGTCTGTTTTAGAATTAGATAAAAACACTGACGCCACTCTTACTGCTATTCGTTACACTGTGAGATGAAGCATCTTGATCTGATTCCGTCTTTGTGGTCTTAGAGTTGTCAGTTTTCCAATATTGAGAGAAAACTTTGTCCTCAAGACCATCGCTTATTTAAAGAAGAATATCAGAGTGGTTATAACGTTCAGCAGAACAGTGAGATAATTACACTAAACATCAAAGTAAAGCTTCAAGAGAATCTCTTTAAACAAAGAAAAATAATTTTTAGGAGCTCAGACCTCAACTCAGTATGGAGATACTGTGTGACGATCTCCAGAGAGCTGCTCACAGCAGGCGACCTGAGCATTAGTGCTGGGAAATATGGCTAAAAAATGGCAAATGTACGAGAGAAAGAAAACTTTAACAAAGTATAACATTAAAGTGAAGACATGGGCAATTGTGCACAATTAGTTTAAACACATTGTCTATCTACTACAGGCCTGTATTAGACACGTTTGTTCATTGATTCTCTGCGTGTGTGTGTGTGTGTGTCTGTCTGTGTGTCTGTGTGCGTTCGTGTTAATATATATTTTATATATATATATAAAAAAAAAACATTGTTGATGGGTCACAACCTTCACTTTGAAATTCTATTGCTTTTCACAGTGTTGCAATTTTTTTGAAAATTGTTTTGGATTTGAACCAATTTCAGCTGCTGCACTGAAAAAAGTGATATTGGCTCCTTTTAGATATAGCATATTTTATTTTGGTATATCTTTTTAATTCAAATGAGTAATTCCTGTCTACATATATAATTCGAGTAACTCCAGAATACATTCTCTGCGTTTTAATCCAATTAATTTTAGTTAATTAAATGTAGCTCAAAATATTTAAGTATGTTTTTCATAGCCTCCTGCTGGGCTATTTTGCGCATGCGTTAGGACAGGCCACCATTTTGCGCGCGGACTGAAAGCGGACGTTTTGTGTGCTGCAAGCGGGCTCAAGTTAATCACACAACTTCGTGTAAAGGTGGTCTAGCTTCGGTAAGTAAACCTTTTCCGGTCGTTTTTGTTTTATTTTTTTACCTCAGTCAAAGCATGTTGACTCTTTAAGACGTGTGCACATGGAGAAGTCTAAGTAGTTGTACAGCTCTGAACTTTGTCGTGATTTGACTTAAGCTAGCTATGTGCTCTATTAGCTACTGCTCTATTAAAAGAGTAATTTAAAACTGCTACGTTAAATTGTCATGTTTTTAGCTTAGTTCTGGTGGCACACTTTGTACTAACAAATTATGGAACGAGGCAATTTCTCTGTTGTAGTTAGCTGTAAAGTTCACTGTACAGTTGCCTGCAGTTTTAAATTGAGAAATCGTCCCTCCCGCCACAACATTGGCATTAATAGTCGGGCGGGGGAGGGGGCGTCTGAACGCACCTGCACAGTCAGGGGTGCAGTAGGAAATAAGTAGGATTGGCGTTGCACAACGTCTTTTGTGCAGAAACAAATAATGGTTGAAAACTGTGGAGGAGAATAACTCAGTGGTTGCCAATAATGTGAGCTCAAAAGGCACTGAGAGTGATGTTTGTCAGAACTGAAATTAACTCAGAAAAGAAGTTGCTTCACTTGATAGAGCTGTTGAGTGTGAGACCTGTCAGCGGTCTGGTTTAGCATTTGAAACATCGCTACGTGCTTCCAAACCGCTGCATTTAATCTCAGAGAAAACTAACACAGAGAAGTAAAGCAAGTGTGTCAGTTCATCTCTTTATGTTTGCATAGTATTTCCATGCTGAGCTTAACAACCGATGTATGGAGCCACAGCTGGACTGGCTGTCAGAGTTTTGTATTGAGGGGGAAAGGAAGCGATTTGTTTTATACTTCAGCTAGAATGAAAAAAGACACAAAGCTGGAGTTATTCGGTGTCTTCATGCTGAACAGCTAAAACTTCTTCCCTCATTCTCCCCCCTCCCTCTCCTGTTGCTACTTCAATCATGAAACTGATCGATTATCAGCTGATCGGCTTTTCTGTCGCTAGTCCTGCCTCTCTTGTTTGTTAATCGCCCAGTTTGCGCTAGAAAGTGGAAAACGGCAGATAAACAACAGCAGCACGTTTAAGCTTGATAAGCTGTTGCTAGAATTTTTTAAATATTACTTTCTAGTATCCGCTTGTGTTTTCTGAAGGCACAGCCGTAATAGCTGCTGGTCATGATATCAGTTTGTATATGTGGTGAGAAGGAAACATGAAGGTGAAACCAGGAGATGTTTTTACTGAATCATTAGAGCTGAACAGGTAATGAAGAAACAGGTTTACCTTTTAGGTGACATGAATGAGTTGAAAGGAAGTTATGAACTGTTTCTGAGAGACAAATAACACCAGGATCCTTTTCTAAGTAGCTGGCAGCTGGTAACTGTACAGGGGCGGGTCTAGCAAAGTGTTGTTGAGACCGAGGCCCTGTACAGGCTCTTGGTAAATGCATTGAGGAAATTAATGACTGGTTGTGCCACAATTTTCTCCAACTAAACAAAAACAAAACTGAAGTAATAGTCTTTGGCGCCAAAGAAAAATGATTACAGGTCACCAGAGAACTTCAATCTATACATCTAAAAACCACAAACCAGGCGAGAAATTTGGGTGTAGTGATGGATGCAGACCTAAACTTAGAAAAACACATTAAGACAATAACAAAATCAGCTTACTATCACCTCAAGAATATTTCAAGGATAAAAGATCTGATGTCTCAACAGGATCTGGAAAAACTAGTCCATGCATTCATTTTTAGTAGGCTTGATTACTGTAACAGCATCTTTACAGGTCTACCTAAAAAATCAGTCAGACAACTACAGCTCATTCAGAACTCTGCTGCTCGAGTCCTCACTAAGACCAAAAAAGTGGACCACATCAGTCCAGCTCTGAGGTCTTTACACTGGCTGCCTGTCCGTCAGAGGATAGACTTTAAAGTTCTGATGCTGGCCTATAAAGCTCTGAATGGTTTAGGACCAAAATACATCAGTGACCTCCTGACCCAGTATGAACCTTCCAGATCCCTCAGGTCATCTGGATCCGGTCTTTTATCAGTTCGCAGAGTCAGAACCAGACACGGAGAAGCTGCATTCAGCTTTTATGCTCCTTATATCTGGAACAAACTCCCAGAAAGCCTCAGATCAGCTGAAACACTCAGTTTATTTAAATCCAGGTTGAAGACTCACCTATTCTCAGCTGCATTTGAATAAAGCACCAAATCCACACTTTTAAGCTTAAATTTCAAAACTTACACTAACTACTGATCTTATCTATTTCTGATTTTATCTGTTTTGATTTTATATACTGTTTTGTTTGTTTGTTAAGCTTAAATTTCAAAACTTACATTAACTACTGATTTTATCTACTGTTCTGATTTTATCTGTTTTGATTTTATATACTGTTTTGTTTGTTTGTTTGTTAAGTGGGTTTAGAGCTCTGGGTAGCTCCCCAACTGGGTCTAGACTGGGTCTAGAGAGTATTTTAAATTCAGGGAATTTAAAATAGAAAGTAGCTCGTCCACAGAAGGACTGGTAGCTCCCCTTACGATAAGGGTTCAGATCGCGCGAACAGGTGTGGGATTAGAGCTCTGGGTAGCTCCCCAACTGGGTCTAGACTGGGTCTAGAGAGTATTTTAAATTCAGGGAATTTAAAATAGAAAGTAGCTCGTCCACAGAAGGACTGGTAGCTCCCCTTACGATAAGGGTTCAGATCGCGCGAACAGGTGTGAAATGTGTGTGTTTAGTTAGTTTGTTTGTTTGCTTGTTTTAATCAGTTTTAAATCATGCTTTTTATTTGTTTTTGTTTCTAATGTCTCTGTAAAGCACTTTGAATCACCTTGTTGTTGAATTGTGCTATACAAATAAATTTGCCTTGCCTTGCCTTGCCTTGTCAGGGGGCCAGGTAGGGCATTAACAAGGAAAGGGGGGCATAAATAATTTTCTTTCTTATTCTCATTTAAAATGTCTAGCTTTTAATAAATAATTATCTAAATCTTACAAGCAAAGTGGTGATCTGGTTAAATGTATAGAAATCCATTATTGTATGTAGTAAATATTAAGTCTAATATATACCCTAGTAATAGTAGTTCATATAGCACTTTTTCCTTTGGGAAGGTACCATCTGTGCTGTCTGCAACTGTATTGAAGAAAAATGTTGAATCTAATTATTGTAGGAAAATAATTGTTTCTGTGCATTAAAGTAGATTACGTCAATTAAGCATTATGAGGCAGAGGGTGGGGGGTGGTTTCCTAATATTTTTGCTGGGAGTTGGCAGCCCTATTAGTTAGGTTGTTTAATATTTCTATGTACTGTTTAGAATACCTGAATAAGGAGGATGGTGTAAGTTTTTTAGGTTGATCAGTATTGCTGAAGTATAAAATATTTTGGGTGCAGTGTATTTTTTGCATACAGGTATAACAGAATAGTTTTAATGTTTTTTTTTTTTAAACTGAGTATGAACTTATACAAAATGCAGCAAAATATTTATTTAAAAAACCCAGTTTTATTTATTATAAAATACACTATATCGGATTCACATCGGCATCGGCAGATAATCAAAGTTATGATATCGGTATCGGACATAAAAAAAGTGGTATCGTGCCATCTGTAGTTTTTACAGAGGCACAAGTAAGATTTGTTTTTTTACAAGGGAGTATCATGAAGTAGCTTGGAAATGGTAATTGTTTGACTTTCTAAAGTCCTCATTTTAATTTTTTGTATTTGTGTTCCTTTTCTGGCAGATTTTCTTCCCCTTATGTGTTATTGTTTATTCAAGGAAACTGTGTTATTTTGGTAAGTACATGCAAATTCTTTACATATTTATCACGACAGTATTGCATTGACAAGTTTGTCTATCTCATCTTAAGGGTTCTTGTGATTATTAATATTGATATTAATTAATATCAATTATTACATATGATTAATATAGTTTAAGAAAAGATGCCTCTATATTTTGTACAGTTTTTTTTTTTTTTTATAAAGACTAGGGCGTAGAACACTGATTCCATGTGTTGCCAACAGTTCCCATCCTTTAGAGAAAATTATTTAAAGTTGAACATGAAAGTTGCTGGCTGTAACATTAGTTTTTATTTTTTCCTTTTATTTGATTGTTCAATTGGCACTGTTATGGTATTGCTTTCTAACCTGATCAGATTTTAGGTGCACTCTAGATCAGTGTTTCCCAACCCTGTTCCTCAAAGACCTCTGTTCTGCATTTTTTTAGATGCCTCCTTGCATCGCCACACTGATTTGAACTAATGTTTAGCCTAATTTCTTCAAGTTGTGCACAAGTCTGTCACTGACACAGTTAATATGTCAGGGTGCACTGAAGCAGAGAAACATCAAAAATATGCAGGATGGGCATCCTCAAGGAACAGAGTTGGGAAAAGAATGCTCTAGATAATACAGCCTACAAGCATACTTCTAAGATGCATCCATTCTTGTAGGTTAACCACGGCTAAAGTTTTCTTTGTGTAAAGTACTAAGTGTGTTTTTTGTTTTTGTTTCAAATTTTCTCTCTTTGTTGTATGTCCAGTTTATGTGGAAGTGTAAAGACTGCAGTGCAGAAGTTTCTAGACGATCAGAACTTCTTAAGCACTATAGACTGAAACATAGTCATTTTGGGCGTGGCCATCACATTAAGTGCCTATATCCTGAGTGTCCATGTCTTTTAAAGACTTGGAATTCACTTCTGACACACTTGTCAAGGAATCATAGCAATACCCCAGAGTAGAGCAGGGCGATATGGCCAAAAATATTTATCACGATATATATTTGAAAATTTGCGATAACGATATAACCGACGATATAATTGATGCGAGACAAAATACAACTCCACAACATTACTAGCGCAAAAAGACAACCTTCCATTTATTTTCACTTAAACAAGAAGCTGGTTTTTATGTACATTAAAGCTTTATAAAAATGTAACAGTGCAAATGCAAATTCCTTGCTGAAAGTTTAACCAAAAGGGATTTCCAGTAGAAATGGGCTGACATATCCTGAGCATAACCATGTATAATATCCACTGAAGTTAAAAAGAGGTGCTTTGCAACATTAAACTGCAGTGTGCAGTACGTATTTTTCGGACCATAAGGTGCACAGGATTATAAGGCACATTAAGCGAAACAAAGCAGTCAGATAAATCAAACTTTATTAAACTCATTCTTCTTGCTTCCTCCACTTCTGTACCATTGATTCATTAATGTTGAATTCTCTGGCAGCTGCTCTATTCCCATGTTGTTGCAGTATATTAATGACTAACCTCGTATTGTGGATGGATTATCTCAGTTGTTCTCCTGACTGAAGTTTGGTCCGTTTACAGCATCCTGCCATGCGATTGCATTTGTCTCTAACCATGAAGAACCTTCACGTTAACTTTTATAAGTGGAAAAGTGTTAGTGTTCGTCCTCCAGCTTCACTGTTTATGTTATGCTAACATAGCTGTGTCGCTAGCGATCACGTAGCACATCATTATATACCAGCTAGCCCAACTTCAGTAACCCTACAAACGTCACTGCTGTTTAGTTTCCTGTCTTCATTTATGTTGGAAGTGATAGCAGAGCTGTACGTTTGATTTTTTTCAGAAATCTCTCAGTCAGAACATGCAATATCATGCTAAGGTAACTAGCGAAACTAGCGAGCTAACTTCCGCTAGCTTCCTGCTAACTTCTAACTCCGTTAAATGTAATAACTTTTGTTTTCATGGATGCCTGGAAGTTAAACTTTATAGTTACACCTGGTAAAGCAGCAATGCTGATCGTTTTATTAAAGATGAAAGAATTTAGACAGTTTTTAACTCTAAGTGATGCTGCAGTGTTGTTTGACCTGAAGTATACGGAGTTTAGGACCCAGATTACTCCCAGATTTAAGAGCATCTTAGTCCGACAAATACGACAATAACGACGGCCCGCTTGCATGTTCTGCAAAAAAATGTGCTTTGTTGTGTATCTGACGGACAAACACCAAACCAGTTCCACATCACGGAAGTTGCACCATTTTTACAAACCAATTCTGGTTCATCTGTTTCACTCAACAATCGGCCATGTGCGTATGAAAACAAAGGCACTGCGCATGCGCGTTTTACTCCCATTCTATCGCGATATTTCATTTTCCTATCGTTGCCTAACATTATACCGGTATTACCGTGAACGGTATAATATGGCCCAGCCCTACCCCAGAGCACTCTGACAAATTTACAACTTTTTCCTGTCAGTTATGTTGTTGTAGTGAATTAGGAACAGAGCGTGAATATTTTGTGCACATTAGCCGTCATTTAAAAAACAATGAGACAGTAACATGTATGTTTAAAGGTTGTGACTACAAATCAAATATTTACAGTACCTTTAAGTCACACAAAAGTCGCAAGCACAGTTTACACTCGCTGGTAGACTTCAAAGAGGATATTGTCAGAGGATCTTTTGCAACTGAAACTGCAGAGCATGATGCTTCAAATGCTGAGGAATTGTGGGGTGACAAACAGCCTGTTGATTTAGAGACATCAAATGATCATGAAGACGTAGTTCAGCTAAAGCTTGCGGCAGTGTTATTAAAACTAGAAAATATTTTTCACGTTCCAAGTGCTGCAGTTGATGAACTTTTGGAGGAACTTCAGTATTTGTTGGGCACAGCATCTTTGTGTACGGCAGCAAAAGTTATCCAAGACACATTGAACAGTCACAGCTTGCAAATAGACCAGTCAGTCATTGAAGAACTTGCATCTGCACTGTGTACATCTAATCCTGTGTATAAATCGGTAGGTAAAGGTTGTCCCCTAGCAACATCCTTTAAGCGCAAAAATTTCTACAAGGAAAATTTTAAAGTTGTAGAGCCTGTAGAGTATGTGTTGGATGAAAAAAATAAAAGAACATTTCAGTATGTTCCAGTTTTAAAGGTTTTACAGCAGCTTTTCAGTGATTGCCACCTTCTTGCTAAGGTTTTGGATGGTAGTCGCATAACAGAACAAAGTGGGGAAGAAGTGATTTACAGGTCTTTTAGGGAGGGGTTGTTTTTCAAAGAAAACAGTTTTTTATCAGCAGGTGAATTGCGAGTTTTACTGAATTTGTATATTGACGATTTTGAGATTTGCAATCCACTTGGCACTTCCCGTAAAAAGCACAAAATCTGTGCCATATATTGGACTCTTAGCAATTTACCACCTGCTTGCCATTCATCACTGACTTCCATTTATCTGGCTTTACTCTGCAAGTCTGAAGATGTAAAGACATATGGATATGAAAAGATTCTAGAGCCCTTGTTGAGTGATCTTGTTACTTTGGAAAGTCAAGGGATTTTTATTGCACATCTTGGAGAATTTGTCAGGGGCACAATACAGTGTGTCATAGCAGATAATTTAGGAGCACACAGTATTTCTGGATTTATTGAGAGTTTTTCAGGTGAATACTTTTGCAGATTTTGTGAGGCCAAAAGATCTGATATTCAAGAAACAGAGGTTAGTTCAGGTGTGTTTACTCTGAGAAGCAAAGAGACACATGAAATGCATGTAAGTTCTGCACAGAGTAATGCAAAACCATGTCACGGTGTTAAAAGACGGTGTGTTTTCTCTGCACATCTCTCCCATTTCAGTGTTTGCAGTGGATATCCTCCAGATATTGCACATGACATATTTGAGGGCATATTACCAGTTGAGTTGGCATACTGCCTGAATATCTTAATTTTGAAAAAATATTTTACACTTGACAGTGTCAATGAGTCCATTCTGACATTTCCCTACAAATGGGCAGACAAGAGTAATCGCCCTCATGCTATTCCCAGGACTTTCATGCAGAACAAAAGCATTGGAGGAAATGCTCATGAAAATTGGAGTCTCTTACGATTCCTTCCATTGTTGGTAGGACACTTGGTACCTCCAGATGAAACAGCTTGGCAGGTAATTTTGGACCTAAAGGACATTGTTGAACTAGTTGTTGCACCAGTACACACAGAACAATCAATTGCTTTCCTTGAGTCTAGAGTCTCTGACCACAGATGTAGGTTGAAAGAGCTGTTTCCAGGACTGAAGCTGTTACCAAAACATCATTTTGTGGAGCATTATCCACAGATGATTAAATTCTTTGGGCCACTTGTTGGCATGTGGACCATGAGGTTCGAGGCAAAGCACAGTTTTTTCAAACAGGTTGTTCGTCACACACGGTGCTTTAAAAATGTGCTACTGTCACTGGCAGTGAAACATCAGTTCATGATGGCATACCACTTGGAGTCTGTCACAACTGTAAGGCCGAGCCTAACTGTCTCAGCTGTTTCTACTGTCTCTGTTGACATTCTGCATCATGATGTACAGCGAGACTTGAAGATTAAATTACCCATATTCAGCTCACAAAGAATGCTTCTGTGAATGGAACAAACTACAGGCCTGGCATGATTGTAGTTTATGGCTCCTCTGCTGGATTGCCTGAATTTGCAGAAGTTGTCCAAATGGTTGTTGTGGAGGAAAACCTGAGCTTCATTGTCAAAGGGATGGGTGCCTGGTATAGGGAGCATTTTAGAGGTTTTGAACTTTTTCCCACATCACACATCTCCCTCGTTGATCTTGGTGCTTTGGTAGACCAGTACCCCTTGGCAGATTACAGGATTGGAGGCCGGCGAATGGTCATACTTAAAAGATTCATTCATATAGAAGGTAGTAAATGTTGTCTTCAATTGCATGTGTTCAGTTGCATGTGTTCAGTTGCAGTTATCTTCATGGCAACAGGAGGGGTACCACAAATGTTTAGCTTATTTTTAATAAAGATTGGATACTTCCCACAAGGGTAATATTTTTTTTTCCATTACATTTCAGTTCTTTTGGCCAAACATGCCTCATGTTGTCATGTGTCTTAAAAAAACATCATTGATGATGCTCAAAACATTTTGATAAAGGATGAATTGCAACACATACCACTAAAAGCAAAGTGACACTTTTTGAGGATTCTGGCTGACGTATGCAAAAAAACCCAGTATGAAGCTATAGAATAAAATTAAATAAACTGCTTTTTACCCGTAAAACCTGTGTTGCAGTTCTGCACTCTTGTGCTGTTAGATTTGTATTGTTGATTGTCATTTATGCTTAGAAATATTTACTTATATATGCTTAGAGTTTTGTAATTAGTTGTAGATTGGTAGAGGTTTTGATCCTTGATAGTCTGCAAACTTTGTGTGTATTAGACAGCACTTTGGGAGCATGAGAGGTCATACCGTGTCTTATTATTTTATGGTAGGATTAACGTAGTTGCGTCTGTTCTAGTCTAAGTGCTCTTTGTTTAGATGAACTGCAGGACTTCCTCACCGTGTTATCTAGGATGAACCATCTAGGGTGAGGGGGAGGCTACCCTCTTCCTGACCAAGAATGTTTGACCCTTTGATCAGCAGTCCCCACACACACACACACACACACACACACACACACACACACACACACACACACACAGGCAAGGTACTCTTTGTTTGTATGTAGACGTCGTATGTTAATGAACCTATGCATATTCATGTAACCTCAATAAAAGGACAGTGTATGGGAGAACGGACGAGAGCTACTGGGGTCAAGCGAAGGAACGGCGTTTGTCCGGTTCTCTCCCGTGCACGAGTAACATGAAGAAGTTTGCCTACTTGTGTCTTGCTTAGCAGTGTAATTATATTGTCTTCAACGTTCCAGCGGATGGGTTCAAGCTACAAACCTAACATTAATTGGTCCTTCGAGCCGGATCCCGGGGATCGCATTCACCGAGGGGGGGGGAGGCACGCTGAAAGACTGACGTCAGCCAGGAAGTTCCTGTGGATTCGCTGTCTGTCTTTCTCCTCGATGAATGGCGATCGGCGGGATTCAGGCTGATATTACACGCTAAGCAACGCCAAGTAAGTTTAAAGAGGCCGACTCTATAACCGTGTCGTTGTGCAGTCTCCGCCATTTTGTGAGGCGTTGAGAAGTTCGCTGCTTTGTGGAGCGATAACTGGGTTAGTGTCCCGAAAAAGAAGTTTTGGTTAAATCGCCCAAGGGTCCCAAGCGTCCGGTGAGTGTCCGGTTTTGAAATCGCCCTGGGTGTGTGTCCCGAGCGTCCCTTCATTGGGTTTTGTCGCGCGAGTGGGTGAGCGTCCCACAACTGGGTCAGGGTCCCGAGCGGTCCGGTGTGAGTCCGGAGTAGGCCTATTTTGTGTTGTTGTCATTGTTGTCGTCGTCGTCGTTTTTATTATTGTTGCAGTCCAAGGATTAACATTAAACAATGTTTTTTATTATTGTTGCAGTGATTTGTGTGATTAGCCGTTTTATTTACAAATATTAAACCTATGCAAGTGGTGCACCCATGTTCAGATGAGGCTTTGATGGCCTATAAGTGAAGTTCACTGAACTAAAGAATGTGGTTTGATGATTGTTGACACACTCTCCAAATAGTTTGTCTTCCTAGCAAGGAAATACAGGTGCAGCAGTAATCTCCTGAGAAATCTTCAGAGGCCCAGTGAGAAGCGCATAGCTGACAGGACCAGGCAGTGGTTGAGGTCAAAGATCAAGCTGGTTGGGACCCATCATGAAATCAGACCTTGGAGCCACAGCAAGGACCATGAAACTGCCTGCAAAATAGAGGAGAGGATCGTCCACAAGATGGGAGAGAGGCTTCAGGAGGATCAGAGATCATCTTCAGCACAGCAGACATCACACAGAGAGCTGTGCTACTAAGCTTCCAGGAAATCAAGAGGAGACTTCCCACAGCAAGATTTTAAATAAAATGAAAGATTCAATATTGACGCTGAGGAAGACGACTAAGGTGTACGACGTGCTCTGCCTTAAACCTTCAGCAGCGTTGGAACATGAAAACTCGTGGGATGAGGGGAGCGTGCCAAGCTCCATCGACAGCGCAGAAGGAGTTCGAGGATGACATCATGATTCTGTGAAAGCACAGGAACCAGAAGCTATGGTGGTGATGACAGCAGTTTCCTATGAACATCACCTAATGCTGTGCCACTATACTGTGCATACGATGACACTCTGAAGGCTGCTGGGATCATAACAGCAGTAAGATGACGGAACCCAGCACCCTTTCCACAGAGGTGTTTCTCTGCAGAGCGTGGACAATTAAGGAGTCATAAATATCCCCCTCACAAGACGAAGGTCTGAAGTCAGGTGATGGGGGCTGGTAAGAGGCCATAAAACTAGAGTGCTGAGAGGTCTGCAGCTTGGAAATAGCTGAGACCCATGTTGACGAACCACAAAACCAACTAGTATGTTTGAATGTCTATTCTACATACATTTGGACTCTGGTCCTATGGACAGTGATGGAAACAACTGGAAGAGACATTCATGACGCCCTGCAGAGCTTAAACCACTCTGCAGAAAGACATGTGATGTGCACACCCGGAGGAAGCACCACCAAGTTGAGATGTTTTTCAAAATGTTACTTTTTTAGTTTCACTATTAAATTAACAATTTCTTTGGTTGCTCGTAAGATGCAGTTTGCCATGAGATGAGCTCAATGAATGGGGTAACTGCTAATACATTTATTAAACTGTGTACCTTTCAGTAATTTAGGGTGATTTGACATATGCTGAGTATAAAAAGGTTTGCATTGAAACTGTCAGACATGACGTATTCATACCTGGGAACTTTTCAGGCATAAAGGTCAAAAAGGGGGGAAATGTTAGATTTGTATTGTTGATTGTCATTTATGCTTAGAAATATTTACTTATATATGCTTAGAGTTTTGTAATTAGTTGTAGATTGGTAGAGGTTTTGATCCTTGATAGTCTGCAAACTTTGTGTGTATTAGACAGCACTTTGGGAGCATGAGAGGTCATACCGTGTCTTATTATTTTATGGTAGGATTAACGTAGTTGCGTCTGTTCTAGTCTAAGTGCTCTTTGTTTAGATGAACTGCAGGACTTCCTCACCGTGTTATCTAGGATGAACCATCTAGGGTGAGGGGGAGGCTACCCTCTTCCTGACCAAGAATGTTTGACCCTTTGATCAGCAGTCCCCACACACACACACACACACACACACACACACACACACACACACACACACAGGCAAGGTACTCTTTGTTTGTATGTAGACGTCGTATGTTAATGAACCTATGCATATTCATGTAACCTCAATAAAAGGACAGTGTATGGGAGAACGGACGAGAGCTACTGGGGTCAAGCGAAGGAACGGCGTTTGTCCGGTTCTCTCCCGTGCACGAGTAACATGAAGAAGTTTGCCTACTTGTGTCTTGCTTAGCAGTGTAATTATATTGTCTTCAACGTTCCAGCGGATGGGTTCAAGCTACAAACCTAACAGTGCTCCCTAATAAAATTATTCAATGCAAAGTATTTTAACTTTTTTTTTTTCTCCTAATGTCTTTAAAAATCAGATTGAAGAATGGCAGAGCAGCTGAAGCTGAGAGTCATCGTGGCAGATGATGATTTTAGGAGACTTGACGTTCCATCTGGGATGCCAAGAACTTTGACTGATCTTCAGAGCACAATTTGCCAAGCATTTGGAATTGAAAGAGACTTTCGTATTCAATTCATGGATCCTGACTTCAATAATGAGTTTATGAACATAACATCAATGCAAGACATTCAAGACCGAAGTACAATCAAACTTGTGTACATGGCAAATCTGGACACAAGTGCATCTTTGTTAAAGCAGTATCCCACATGCAGTCTTGACTCCTCTGCAAGTCCAGAAAGTATTCAAAGAAACTCCAGTCTCTCATCGTCTTCATCCAACTCAGACAGCACCATAATTCTACCACAGTCAGACAGTGAGCTGAGATCATGTGCATGGCCTCGCGAGTTTACTATTCCTCGATTTTCATTCAATGTAGAGGTGCAACTTCAGCGTGGAAATGAGACCTTCAGAGAAACTGGAACTCGGCTCAAGATTACTCCAGGTGTTAAATCTGACATCTTAGAGATGCTAGCTGATGCGATTTTTCAGTTTACTGCTTATCCTCAAAATTACCAAATAGATGAAGTTGCAGGGGCACTGATCAAAAAATTCCCTTGTCTGCGAGAGCCATCTGCCACAGGTTACTATGGCTGGATGATTAGCCTGAAATATAAGATGGCTAATTACAGGACAAAGATGCGCAACATTGGCTGTCCTGAAGTGACTATAAATGCTTTGAAAAACAAATCCAGTGATGATTGCCTCCCAGCCAAAAATGTTAAGAAACCTAAAAAGGCTGAGGTCAATTTTTGTCCATTACACCCAGCTGGCGAAACGGATGACAGTCTAGAAAACATCAGGGTTGAGCTTTTGACTGACATCAGACGAAGAAACGGTGCCTCAGATGTAAGACAGAAGATGTCAAGAACATTTTCCTACCGTAGACAAGAGGTGGTGCAGGGAAGTCCAACTGCTGGGGAGTTTAAAGCTAGGTGGCCTGCACTTTTCCAGATTAATGAGGTAAAGGCATGCTTTTTTTTGCTGAGTGTTCTTTTCAGTAATTCCTTATGTTATACATTAATTAATCTGGGCCACTTGGATTAAGACGATCCCTAATATAGGTATAAAGAGGCTGGCATTTATAGTGATTGACCTGTGTACCGTACAGAGTATTTATTTGAGCAGCACTTAAAATACAAGTTGTGTATGAAAAACATAAGTGACTTAAAGTGTAGAAACATGAATAAAATAAATTTTTGATTGTTTAAGTAAGTTTGCACTACATATAGGGCCCAAACTATTTTATAGTGAGTTTGATTATTGAAATGATTGATTAATCATCTCAATAATTAATAGAGTGAAATCAGATTATCAATTGTGAATTAACCTAAAACCTTTCATTTAGCTATTCGTTTTTAGTTAGCCTCAGATTGTTAAAAGCATGTGCTAAACAAATGTAAATTAAAAATGTGATGAACAAACTTTGTTGCTCATAAGATAAAAAAATAAATGGGTCAAGTTAAAACCCCTAAGACCTCTCACCACCAAGAGGTGCTGACCTCACAGGTGAGACACTCCCACCAGCGGACAAAGAGCACAGGAAAATGTGTTGCCAACCACCTGAAACAGACAAATATCTGCTTTTTAAAACCCTTTAAACCCACTAAATGGACTGATGCCATTCATTTCGTCTTTGATTAACAGTAGTAACATCCTTCATGCACTGTATACTAACCCATATGCTAATCATGCTTTATGAAGTGATGGCAATTACATTGTAGCATTTAATGAAGAAATAACAAAATAATCATACCAATGATTAAGCACCAGTCTGCTTTTTTTTTTCTTTTCTCTGTGTGTGTGAGATACAGGTAAATGCTGAATTCCAGCGTATTACAACACTTCAACTGGAGACGACCTTCGCGGCACAGTTAGACAGAATTACACCTCAGCTGATGACAGTTTTCCAGAAGAACGGCGGTGTTTCTGGGCAGAAACTTGCCCACCACTTGCAGATCATGCAAGAGGTAAATCTGAATATTGCAAATTCTATTTGGATTTAATTTGTCTTAAGTGGCAAGTCACTGGTGAGTCAAATAAGCCATTTTAGGTGACCGGCCAAGCAATCTAAATTTTGAAATTTTCATATATAAATTTTATTTACTATGTTTGAACTGACTTATGATAAAATTTACTTATTGCGAATGTCAGACATTGTTCTTTTTTCCAAATTGGTTTAATCAGCAACTCTCTTTAAACAGGCTGAAAGTGATGTTAAAGTGAAAAGGGAAGCAGTTCTCAGGGCACTTTGCCTCTACCTTGGTGAAGAGGACGGAAGCCTTATTCGGGAGTACTTGGTAAGTCATTGTTAGCAAGTCATCTATACACACACTTCTTAGATAGATATTTACACACACACACACACACACAAACGACTAGATTGGAATTTAATTGTAGAGTTAATTGTTTTTCTTTTACCTTTTTATTAAATGTTTAGGACATTGAAGGAGATGATATCCAGAGAGGCCTAAAGAAGCACACCATGGGCATTTATGTCATCAACAAGGAGGATGGACAAAATGGACATTATGATGACATTGGAATATTTGTTGAAGGGAAGATAGTCATGGACAACATTGGATCTCCGGCCCAAGCTTGTGCATTGATGCTTGGAGTAATCTATGCACTAAACCTAGCCTACCCCAAGGAATTGAGGCACTATTATGAATTCATTCAGAAAGTGTTGATGGGATTGGATGGGGAAAAGCTCTCCCCCAAAGTCCTTGGGCTGAAGAACAAAATTGCTACTGGATAGGAAGATTTCTAAAACCACACATCCATTTACATTTTGTTATGTAAATTACCAATGACTGGTGCTCTTGTGAATAGGAGTGAAATATTTGTATAACCATCATTCGTTCTCACGTTCTGTGTTATGTTTTGATTGAACATTTTCACTTTCAATAATGAATGTTTCACGTTTGGTACATTTGAGTAGCTTGAAGAGCAACTTTGTAATTATTCAGTTTACCGAAGCAATTTTTCTTTATTCCGGTCCTTGATAGCTGCTGCCCTATAATCAGTGTTAACTAGGGCTGGGTATCGTCACTGATTTCTAGAATCGATTCAATTCCGATTCACAAGGCCCCGAATCGATTCGATCCACGATTCGATTTAATTCGATTCGATTTAAATCTGGGAAATTTTGACAGTCAGAAATATTATAATTCAGATCAGTACATTTACATATTTTTGTATCAATAAAAAGGAAGCTGACACACGCAAGACTTTATCACAGGTGTGAGCATCACAGCAGATGCCTTTGTGTCAAAGTAGCTGAGGATAAAACACAGAAAAACATGAAGGTGATTTTCCTGGCCTGGGATTTTATAAAAATATTCTGCAGTACATCAAAAACGAAAGAAAACCATTAATCAACATATGAACATCACCTCTGAAGTTACAGCGGTTTTATTACAGACACAGCGTTTTGCATTTTGAATAATTTTAAAAAGTTTAAATTTGTTCAGTATTGAACAGCAGAAATGAGGTTTTCTTTTCGGAAGAATGTAAAAGGGAAAAAACAGCGGCCGACAGCCTGTAAACAACAGTAGACTTGTGCGTAACAAGCAAGCGAATAATGAAGAAAGGGAAACTGTTCTTGAAGTACAGAGAGAGAGCTGTGCATCGCAGTGGAAGCAAAACAGTAAAAGTCTGAGTGAATTCATGACGATGTTTATGTGAAGCGTTTGGATCTTCTTTTGCTGCTGGTTCGGTCAATATTGTTTGGAGAGAGATCAAACTAACAGCTTTAGAATCGGCGCATAAAGGGCGTGCACACAAAGCGCAGACCCGCCGACAGATCAGAGTCAGCGAGCTGTCGGCTTTCAGCCCCGACTGTGAGAAAAGCGACATCTAACTGATTCTGATCCGCGGGTCCCGCTGTGTGTTTAAGTCTTTGTGCAGAATCCGTGTTCCTGCTCTCATTTACTGTCTTAACTGTTTGGTGGTTCTTGAAATTTTGTGAGATTTCACCTGAGATTCTGGCATTTTGGGCAAAATAAATTTATATTAAAAAATCGATTCAGGATTTTAATGAATCGATTTTACGTTATCCAAGCCAGAATCGATTTTAATCGATGAATCGATTATAAGAACCCACCCCTAGTGTTAACTCACCTGATTTAAAAAAAAAAAAATAAATAAATAATAATTGCATGATTACCACACTGCAGCACACTGGTAACACTTTAGGACTATTGTTTTGAAGCAAGTATGTTAGGTCAGAAAACATGTAAAACATTCAGAATCCTCAAGGAAGGACTAGAATGGAAAGCAGTAAGGAAAACACAAGTTTAGTTTTAAGTCTAATTACCTTATTAAAATGCAATTTCTAAATATGGATCGCAGAACAGCAAGTCTGAAACTTTGGTTAGTTTGTGGATGCATCAGTTTGTAATTGTGATACTTTATACCGCTGGCAGTGTTTTATTCTTTGTTAGAGAAAGAGAAACATTGGTTAACATTTCTCTTGTCTGTTGTTTCTGTTTTATTTGAATAGAGCTTTTTAAAGCTATTAGTTCATAGGCAAAAGTTTTGTAATTTGTATTATACAAATTACAGCAATTTCCCTTACATGTGGATTCTTATTCTGTTTGCAACAAATTTTGCATTAATAAATGATGTGAAAGAATTTTGTAGTTTTCATTATTGGCGTTATTAAAAAGAACTACAAATCAGGGTAAGCAATATTTTTTTAAGTAAAATTTACTTAATTGAAATAGAGAGAAATTAACAATTTTATTGATTTGAATATAACTTTGGGACATAAGTTTAAAGGAAACAAATTATTCTGGTACACTTAACACAACCTTAGTTGGAATTACTAATATTATTTGACTAAGTTGTATCCACAACAGTTAAGTTAAAGTAGCTTAAAAATATATGTTGGCTTTACTCGCTTAAATTAAATTCTGTGTACTTAAAAAATATTTCTGGATTCAAACAAATTTATTTCGTGCAACCACTTGTCATAAAAAAATTTAGTAAATTGAACAAAACATTTTTTTCAGTGTGAATACCTCGAGGCTCTTCAAAGCATAGACTGCAAAATATCTGTCTCATACAATTTACAGCCATATATTTCTAAAAAAACCCCATCATGTTATCGAATGCAATACCCAAAACGTCTCTTCTTAATCTTAGTTATATTCAAACGGAGTTGCCAAAGTATACAAACGCATATATTTCAACTTTAGAGGTAAACCCTGTGATATTAATAATGACTGCTCAGTCAGGAGGAGTGACTGCCTTCACTGGAACCTTTACATCAGACAGCTGAAACAGTGGTTGATAGACATATTACAGTCCAGGCACAGTAATATGGTAGAAACAAACCAATAAGGAGAATTACTTATTTTGTACTCGTCTATAATTCAGCTCCATGAATCAACTAGTGAACTGTGACTGACACATGCTAACAACTCTCTCTTGGTGGTAAAGCTTCATGAACAGATGGAGTCTGGTCATGTGACAAGTGAATCTACTAACACATGAGCTCAGTAATGATACAACATACAGCATGCGATAAAGGTGAAAGCTCCAGAAAAAGCAAGTGAGTGGGCCTTCTTTACCTTTAGGCCAACTATAGAAATGATGACAAATTGCAAATGAATCCTGGGTGGATGAAATCCTAAACACTGCCAGTGTACTGTATTAGACAGTCCTCCTTCTGTATGTTTTGAGCCAGGCTTGGTGTGATTGTAAGCTGTAGTTCGGCTTTCTTACTTGGACATTGCCTTACTTTTTACTCATTTTCATACCTGGCTATTTTCACAGGGTTTGATTTGTTAAGCCACTTAACAATGACCCATGAATCATTCAGGTATAAAGGTACCTAACTCTAGGGATGAAATGTATGTGTTGACGCATAACAGACAACTTAGCAAAGAACCAATTTTTTTTGTATCTTTAGGCAGCAAAGTATATCATTTGTTCCTATTTCTTTAGTTGAAAAAAATCCAAACAAAACACTGTTTGACAGGCATAAAATAGTATTTTTGTACCAACAAGCTGATGCCCAAAGAGTTCTTAGCTGAAAACTTGGCATATCTTGGCGTGGTCTGCAGTGTGTCCATAACAAATTGAGAAAACTGCACAAGTGGAGGACAAAAGAAGAAGTGGCAGGCCTAAAAAACAACCTACAGCAGATGAACAGCATCTGAGACCGATGTTCTTAAGAAAGAGAACAAAATCCTGCAACAACCTAACACAGGACTAGAGAAATGGCCTCTCAACCGATCTGTCTACTGTTCAGTGACGCCTCAGAGATGGTCTCAGAGGAAGTACATGGGAAGAAAAGGTTGAAATACACTAAATTATACAAGAACTTGGTATCAGTGGCAGCAGGTCTTATGGAGTGATGATCCAAATTTGAATTTTTGGGCTCAAACTGTCACCTGGAGGTCAGGAGAGAAGCACAACACTAAGTTTATAAAGTCATCTGTTAAACACGGTGGTGGCTCTGTCATGGTTCGGGGGTGAACTTTTGTCAGTGGTGTTGGGGATCTTGTCACGAATGCAGAAAGGTAACATTAGATTTTAGATCTACCATCCAATATTAACTGGAAAGCGTTTGATTAGCAACAGTTTCACTTTTTAGCATAGCATACTGCCAAAATAAACATATAAAAATTCACTATGAAACACTATCAGTAATGGTTTGGCCTCCACAGAGAACTTTCCATTATTGAAATCATGGGATTAATGATGAGTGTGGTCATCTTGACAAAAAACAGGACAAAAGGCAGCCAACATCCGAAGAAAAGCTTTGAATGTCCTACAAGAAGCCTGGAGAACTATTCCTGAGGACTGTTTGAAGAAAAAACAATGCCTAAATTAACTGCCTGAGAGTTCAGGCTGTGTTGAAGAATAAAGTCGTCATACAAAATATTGACTTTCAGGCTCGTAAAATTGTGCAAACTCTGTTTGTTTGCATTTTGTCTGTGAAGGTTCTCAGTCATCCAGGTCATCTTAGTCTAAGGAGCTTGGAAAGAAAAGCGTCTGGACTTCTTTAAGTTGCTTGAAGACGTTTCACCTCTCGTCCGAGAAGCTTCTTCAGTTCTAGGGTCAAATGGTGGAGAGTCCCAGAATTAAATCCAGTGAGAGTTTCCCCCCAAAGAGGGACAAAAGGACCCCCTTGATGATCTTGTACCTAATCACATGAGCCAAGGTGTGAAAATGGGTGTGGGTCACAATCAGCCAGGGTTTCGGGTGAGCTCATTGTGAAACATATCCCCACCCTAGCATGCAATTTCCTGAGGCCCAGGATGTGAGTGGGCATTAAGACGTCTGGGAAGGGAACTGAAAACTGGATTATAGATGGCAGACAGTTGGTGCCGTAAACCACCGCCTCTGTTCAAAGATGGTCGCTCACAGTGGACGTAATTGGCTTCTTTCACTCCTCTTTCAAACCATCTGTCCTCTCTGTCCAAAATGTGAACATTGGCATCCTCGAAAGAGTGACCTTTGTCCTTTAGATGCAGATGGACTGCTGAGTCTTGTCCTGTGGAGGTGGCTCTTCTGTGTTGTGCCATGCGTTTGTGAAGTGGCTGTTTGGTCTCTCCAATGTAGAGGTCTGAGCATTCCTCGCTGCACTGTACAGCATACACCACATTGTTAAGTTTGTGTTTTGGAGTTTTGTCTTTCGGGTGAACCAGTTTTTGTCTGAGCGTGTTGCTGGGTCTGAAGTACACTGGGATGTCATGCTTGGAGAAAAACTCTCCTGAGTTTCTCTGATACACTGGCTACATAGGGGATGACAATGTTGTTGCGTCTGTCTTTCTTATCCTCCCTCGCTGGTGTCTGGTCTTCTTTTCTGTGCCTCTTTGCTGACTTTAAGAACGCCCATTTAGGATAGCCGCACGTTTTGAGTGCTTCCTTTACATGTGTGTGTTCCTTCTTTTTTCCTTCAGGCTTAGAGGGAACATGTTCTGCCCGGTGGTGTAGGGTCCTGATTACTCCAAGTTTGTGTTCCAGAGGGTGATGGGAGTCAAAGAGGAGGTACTGGTCCGTATGTGTGGGCTTCCGGTAAACTTCGATGTTGAGGTTGCCGTTCTCTTCAATGTGCACAGTGCAGTCCAGGAAAGGCAAACAGTTGTCCTTTGTGTCTTCCCTGGTGAACTTGATGTTTTTATCTATGGCGTTGATGTGCGCAGTGAAGGATTCCACTTCTTGTGTCTTGATTTTGACCCAGGTGTCGTCTACATATCTGTACCAGTGGCTGGGTACTCTTCCTTTGAAAGAGCCAAGAGCCTTCCTTTCCACTTCCTCCATGTAAAGGTTGGCTACAATAGGCGACACAGGGGAGCCCATGGCACAGACATGTTTTTGTCTGTAGAAGCCCTCGTTGTATTTGAAATATGTAGTGGTGAGGCAGAGGTCTAACAGTGTGCAAATCTGATCGGGTGTGAAGTTGGTCCTGTCTTCCAAGGAGCTGTCTTCTTGTAGTCGTTTTCTGACAGTCTCCACGGCCTCCGTGGTGGGTATGCAAGTGAAGAGAGAGACTACATCAAAGGACACCATGGTTTCATCTGGATCCAGGGTAAGTTTCTGGACCTTGTCGGTGAAGTCGGTGGAGTTCTTGATGTGGTGTGCGGTGTTCCCCACGAGAGGTGCAAGGATGGTAGCAAGGTGTTTTGCAATGTTATAAGTGGCTGAGTTTATGCTACTGACTATGGGTCTGAGTGGGATCCCTTCCTTGTGGATTTTAGGAAGTCCGTAAATGCAGGGTAAGGCATCCCCTGGATAAAGGCGGTGATATGTACGGCTGTCAATGATTTTGTCCTTTTCAAGGTCTTGAAGGCAAGCTATAACTTTCTTTTTGTAGCTGCTTGTAGCTTGTAGCTTTGCATTTTGCTTTTTCCCCATATATGTTTACACATGCATCAAGAAACCACTTCATCTATTTCTCATTTTCCAAGCACAATATAAAGAAATGAGTGGTGACTCAGTATTTCCTTTAAAAGACTTTTATCTTCATGACAATTTTGCAAAATCAGTCTGGAGTGGAGATCACATGACATGACTGAAGGGTCTAAAAACAGCTAGAAACAATGTTAGAGCTGCTATTTCCCAGTTTAAATGATGAACTTTGATACAGTCAAAAACACTTTTTAATGTATAAACTATTTATTTGTGAATCCAATTTAATTCTTACATGAAACCTTTTACATTTTTCAGCTAAATGAAAAATACTGCTAGCAGACTTTAGCTTGGTTATAGTCAGTTACATTGCTTCTCTCTGACCAGACTGAAATCTCATAAGAAAAAGAGGCAATGTAGCCTGCAGGCTTAATAAAAAAATTATATTGTATTTAGGGAATTAAATGCTCTGACGCTCTTGAGGCTAGGCAACGCGAGGAAGCTGTTGTATATAGTACACTAGTTATGCCAGGCTCACATAATAGTGTGCTTATATTTGCACTTACGTCAGTGCAGACAAATGAATTTTGGGATCCACAGTTTAAGTTCTGTGAATAATAAAAATAATAGCAATAATCTAAGGTTGTGCAGCAGCTGTTTGTTTCATATGTATACAAAAGAACTGCCTTATATCTTTCAGCTGTCTATCACAGACACACTTTGTGAGTTAGAACTAGAAAATGTTGCTTTTGCAAGATGGGGCTTTTTGTGTGAGACTGGATGAGAAAGAGAGAGAGCTGAGAGACTAGAGCAGCTATCAGGTCATATCTACCGAGCCTGAGGTAATAACCCAGTGAGCAGCAACGTTTCTTTATCTTGGCTTTGGCTCCAGGCCACAGTAACATTCAGCAAAGCCACAGCTGCACAGACTAAATACCTCATACAGTGTAACTCTGATGTTCTTGAGGGAGGTCTAAAATATGATAACTTACTAGTTGTTGTTATGACAGATATTTAATAGTGTAACACATCTGCATCTCACAGCTGCTATTGCTTAAAACGAACCTTCACCGAGACAGATCTTTACACAGATACCTTGATGTCAAATACGCTCTACCCACTGAATTTTCATTAGCATTGTCCGCTATAATCACACTGCAGAATTCTAATCAGTATTTTGCATTTTTACTAGTTCTACAGTTGTCTATAAGTTCAAGTTTCCCACATACAGTTAACACTGCAGTCCCTCCATTTCTCAGTGGATTTTTTTTGTCCTGTATTTTCATCCTGTTCTCAAAGAAAGACTTTACGCTGTGTTCTGGTGCTGATATATGTTTATTTTCATAAACATATATGAAAAAAATATATATGAAAATAAACATAAGATATATGTTTATTTTCATAAACATATATGATCTGACAGTAAATACACTGAGACTGCTTGAACTTGAATCATGTATACTGCTTCATAGGGTGTGCATGCTGTGAAATGCAACATAAAGGTATGGTCAATTCATTTCCTGTACTACGTATAACTTTTCTACTCTTCTGGATCACTCAAAAACATTTTTCCATGCATATAAGCACTGCATAGTGTTTCTTGGTATGGAACCCAGCACTTTATCCATCACTTACTTGTTCTAGATTTTTTGTTTGACTGAACACATCTGTCTGGTGAGGTTTCACTATTTTTGGGAGGTCTGAATGTGTCAGGGTAGAACATAATGTTGGACCATCTTCTATTTTACCTCTGTGGAGGTCTCAAGGACAGCCTCTGTGCTTGTTGTTTAGTATAGGAGATAGTGCTGAGCATCACTGTGTTCCCTTATCTAAAGGGGATGCAGGAACGGGAATAAAGAAAAGCCTCTGTGGAAGGATAACCTTCAGTATGGGCATGACCCTACCTGCTGCAACGTGTGTGCTCATCTCTTCTTAATACGGAGAATTTTCAGTTAGGATGCTAGGTCCACTTTTTTCTTAATAATTTGCCTCTGTACCACATGACAGTGGATTTAAAATAAAAGATAAAGATTCAGTTAAAATGAATTTTTTTAAAACTATTTCGAAATTACAAAAATGCAGTGAGCCATTTTCTGATGCCGAGTCATCAATGTGATATGTACTTATTTATGTTTGACTTCTAACTTCCCATCGTCCAAACATGGCTGGTCAGGGACAGCAAATGGGCTGGATGTTGCACGTGGATGAACAATGCCCAGGTCTACTTTCAAGGGAACACTGGTGAGTATTTTTTTTCTTCCCAGAAAACTGACATCAATCAGCAAAACACCAGAGCTGCTTTTAACTGTAGCATCTTTTTTTATGTTGCTCAGCTAGCTTCTGCATGTCTTTTCTTCCGGAATAACACATAATCACCCAAAGTGTATTAAGCATCCAGCGTCCTCGGCATCAGGATTCTGAGAATCAGGAAAAATACTACTCTGAAACACATGTAAACTGTAAGTAACCAAAACACCAGATCTATTTGTCTGGTGACGTGTGTGTTTTCAGTGTGCTAGGTGCTTGTGCATGTTCAGTTCTTTTCATTCGGATAACCCAAAATTTATCTGTCTCAAAACTCGTGAGGGGGCACATGTGTATTCATGTGCAAGTGTGAACACACACACACACACACACACACACACACACACACACACACACACACACACACACACACACACACACACACACACACACACATAATGTCCTTGTTACACTGGGGATTTGAGAGAAGTGTATACAGTGAAGCCTCGGGTCTTAACAGGACATGAAAGGGCCTGTACCAACAGGATGCCACTGCAGGAGACTGCCCTCATATTTGATGTGGTAATCCTGTCATGGAGACACCAAAGCTGGTTAGGTTTAACACATGCTGGTGTGGCTCTGATTCACAATAGCCCATAGCGTCCTGGCACTAACAAAACAATATGGACCAGATCACAATGTGCTTGGTTATTTTTGCTCAAACTTTAAAATTTAACAACAGTAATGTGATATTGATACGGTCCATTCTGACAGCTAAGCATCTGCAAGCAGGAGCATTTCAGGTGAACTGGAGAAAGGAAGGAAGGATCATTCCAATGTACACATATAAGTAAATAAATCCATTTATGATTCATTGTGAAGTGAAAGCTTATGGAAGTTTAATTCAGAGTTTTCCATCTGTATAACTCGATGTACGGTCTACATAAACAATGTCTAAAGTTCAGTAACAGTTCAGTTCAGTACAGTCATTTCAACTGCACAAATACAGCAGTAAACAAACACTCATTCATGAATAAATAACTGCAAGCATACACACATAAGCACACAAACACACAGCATACTAAGGGCAAATTGTGAAGACAAAAATCTAAGCATGAGTCTTTATATGAGTACCTAGGGCAGTGAGTTTGACTCCAGCTAGAATAGCTGCTGCTTTCACCACACATCTATGCTGCAGCTGCAAGATTAGATGCTGCTGAACCTTCAGCATTTCTCTCCGTCTCACTGGGAGCCCAGAGGTTACTGCTGCGCTGCTTTAAAAAACCCTTTAAATAACTGATAATATCACTGGTAGGTTCAAAACTATATCACTGACAAGAGTGACGCAGGTTGCTTCTACATGCAGTTATTAGGCATAAACTGATAATAGCTGCAGTCTAACACAATTAGCAATCCTGTAATAATTCATCAGGGTTATTGTGTTTAAGGTTTATTTATTTATTTTTAAATTAACACCTATTTGAGAGGTGTTAATTTAGCTGCACAGAGACCGCACTTCCTGGTGCAACACTGGTTCTTATATTTGACATCTTAAGTTATTACATGTAACAAGTGAAATGTGAATTGGATGTAATTATTTCATAAAGTCACAACCTTTAACTTAAATGAGACCATGCTTAATTTTTAAGAAAATCAGAGAAACTAACTCACATTTGTGATGTTGTGTTGTTAGTCACAGTTAACTCAACACACAACTCAATCTGCAAAATATAACCACATTTGCAAGGATGTAAATTACAGAAGAACACAATGATTTGCAAATCTTGTGAACTGACAATAATCAAAGGAAAACAAATATAAATGTTTAAGATGAGACATCTTAACACATCATGAAAAATATTAGCTAATTATGAACAACACATCTTTAAAAAATTGGGGCGTAGGGAAGCAAAATGCTGGAAAAGAAAGTGGTACTAAAAAGAAGCACCTGCAAAAACATTTTGCAACTAACTACAGTTAATAGGCAGAAGTCAGAAACATGATCGGGTTTAAAAAGAGGATCTTAGAGAGTTTCTCAGGAGTAAAGATGGGCAGGAGTTCATTAACCTGCATTTATCTAGAAATTGTAGAACAATAAAAAAAAAACCCAACTTAAAATTGTCAAAAATATTTCACCATCTACAGCACAGAAAAGCTTCAGAGGATTATGGGAGTCAGGAGAAATCTCTGTGCGCAAGAGACAAGGCCAGAATCAGTATTGGAAGCCTGAGATTTTAAAGCCTTCAGGCCACACTGCATTAAAAACAGGAATGAGCTTATTTAAACTGGGCATGGAAATTCATGCATGGGCTCATAAACTCTTCCAGAAATTGTTGCCTGCAATGCTGTATAGTGCCATCCACAAATGCAGGTTAAAGCTCTATCATGCAAAGAAGAAACAACACTTGAATGCGATCTGGAAACACTATTAACTCCATCATCTTCTCAAAGCTTATTTAAACTGAACTGGACTGAGGCAAAAACTGTTCTGTGGTCCGACGAACTGAAATTTCAAATTGTTTCTGGAAAACATGGACGCCAATGTCCTGCAGACCAAAGAGGAGAGGAACCATCTGACTTGTTATTTGGAAAGGCACCATCGAGGCTCTTTATAGTTCAAGGTAAAGCCCTGTATATTTATTATTAGCCACCAAGCAAAGGTTCCAGTGCCTATATTCACCTTGAAAGTCTGACCTAATCCTACGCTGAGAGGACTGTTTGTCATCATTAATAATCAATGAATTATCCTCTTCACATAGGTCAAATTTGTAGTGCCTCCACAAACGTCTGCCTTAACTGGTAGCTTGTAGAGAGGGACCGATAACCTCAACAACAAACTACCAGGTGTGATGATGCAACATTAAGATGGATAAAATGCTTTAATTTTAATGTAAACAGTTTAATTTTTAAAAAACTGGAAATGAGCTTAAAGAGTTAAATATAACTATACTTTAACATTAGGATCTCAGGGTGATTTTTTCAAAACTACTACTAACAATAATGCCACATCAACATCACAAGGTTACACCAAATGTCAAACAGGACCTCTATTCCATTAAATCGTTTATACAAACAAAGCTTAATTCCAGTCTGCCTTCCTCTGGTTTTGCTGAATCCTGGAAGTGGTGTCAAGTGGCTGATGAGCATTCGGCGCATGCAGCAAGCAGGGCAAACTCCAGCAATGCATGTTAATTCAGGTCCAGTAATTTTAATTAGGGCTTTCACAGGTCAGATCCACCAGCTTCAATTCCAAATTTCAGCCACAGAACTGTCTGTAGATATGAGCAGTACAACCTTCTTAAACAGTTTTTGTTTGTTGTGTTGAGTTTGTTGTCTCAGCATATCACATGCATATAGCCCTGAAATATGATCAGCGCTATAAGTAAGTGCCAATATTTCTGCTAATATGTGCCTGCTTGTCACGATGAAGTGCTGTATACAGACGGGAAGCAGACTTATAGCTCACCGAAGCACAGATTAAACAAAGGGACCGGCCCCTGCTTCCTCCCTGCCTTTTCTGTTAACAAGTGTTATACCCTTCCCAAGCACACACATGCACCATTAACAAAGCCAATCTTAATCGATTTCACAAAAAAACCCCACTGTGATTCACCATGAGTCACTCTGTTTGAGAAGAAAGCATCAATCGCAATCAAAACACACAGCACCAATTTGTCCCTCATTCCAAATGACTCACACAACAAGCAATTTTATGAGAAATAAATAAGAAAAACCAACAAAGTAATACACGAATGTCTTTTAAAAAAAGAGCCCGTATGAACACTACATGGTAAAACAGTGAAATCAGAGAAAATTGACTACATGACTGTTAAAGATCCCTTTTAATAAAAGAGGATGCTGAGGCACTCCTCTGCTTTCACTTTGCAGCAGCAGTGTCCCTTTATCAGATGCCCAATACGACACATTCATATTGGGCTTTGCAAGATGATCTCACGGTCTGTTTGGGCTCATGTTGATTTATGAGCCCGGAACGTGCTTTAACTAGTTTCAATAGAACTAAAATCAATACAGATTTTCAGAGCGAGCCTGTGTCAAAAGCTAAAATTGGGATAATGTGTTTGCACACTGTAGATGCAGTGAGACGTCTGCACTATAGAGACAATCTAGAAATCCTTAAAATACCACCTTAAAATATCAAAAAGGAAACAGTAATCAGTCCGGCTCACACAAAGTCACACATGATGATTTCCTGGATGTTCAAAGTTAAATATAATACCTTCTTCGTCTTCAGAGCACATGTTCTCAACCAGTTCCTTAATTTAGTACAGTTTGAGTTGTATGGGCACACAATCATACCCCAAAATGCGAAAGTTTTAGTTATTTCACCTGAGAGTTTTTCTTAATTTTCCAAGGGTTCACTCATTTAAAAAAAAACACGATATCATTTACTTCTATGCACCAACCCAAATTAGGCAATATGAATGCAAATGTGTGCAAATGTTGTGGTGTTCTGGCTTCCGTCGCCGGGCTTCCCTTAATCAAAACTGATCAACACAACACACGCACAGGTTTGCATGTAATTATCATTATTGCTTATTTTGTCATAAATATTTAACTTTAGAAAACAATCATTTACAACAGGTTTCAAGCCTATGGGCTCCATGCAAACACCGCCTACAAATATTTATTAGGGCTATTTAATAATTCATTTAATTGAATGAATTAGGCATGGTAAATTGAATGTAGCAGTCAGAGTTAATGCTTTGCATTGTTTTTTTTTTTTTTACTGATAGTGATAATGAAGCTTATGCAGAAGTTCAATGAGTAAGACCTGTGTTTGCTCCTCTGCCTGGATTCCTGGCCGCCCGGACCTCTGGTCTATTATTTAAATCACTTCTGCCTCACTTCTGTCGTCATCACCGTGGCCCAACCATTTTTTCTTCAGTGAGAACTGAGCCTTAGTTTTGCATGCTTTAAATCTATTCTCATTCTGCCTCTCACTCTCTCAGCCTGCCTCCTCCCCATCTCCACCTCATCCTGGTCATTCATCCAAGTTCCCATCTGCTTGATAACCACCACCGCCAGCATCTAGATTCTGGGGGGTCCTGTCCTACTTCCTACCACTGTTGGAACATGTCAAATTCATCTGAGCCTAATCGCTAAAATGTTTATGACTCAAACACTGTACTTCGATGAATCATCTTGTTCTTTCAAATGGTCATTCCTTATTGAATTACCAGTCAAAAAACTGATTGGCACTAGGGTCCCGAGTAAATGGCCAGAGCAAAAACAAAAATCTTTGGAGTCACTGACAATCAGAACCTATGGCTTGAATAGTGAAGATGCTTGGATACTAGCCAAGGTATGGACAGGCCAACTGGCTCAAGCTATGGCAAGAATTCAACAATTCCACATAGAGATATCTAAGAGCTCAACATCCTATAATGGAGAATTTTAAACATGTTTTGAAGTCGGACCTTGAGAGGGGAACAGAAAGCAGAGGAGAGTCCATCCTTGCTGCTGCAGGACTAAGAGGGCCTAGAAGCATCTGTGTTGTTCATTTTTAAATTTAAACAGAAAGAACAGTTACTACAAACAGATGTCAGGTTGTGTGGAACTGAAGCCTCTGATCAGTAGTGCTTCTTTATGGAAACAGGATTCTAGCAAGATGAGAAGAGCAGCAGTTTTCAGGAATTTAAGACAAGAATTCTCCTTCAGATGTCATCTAAACTTTTAATGCAGCATCTACCTGAAGTGCTGTGCCATCAGAGTTGAAACAACCCTGTATTACCTTACGGCTGTAAACCCAAGGACTTTGATGAATTTAGTATAAATATGGATTTCAGACATAGCTCATCATTAGATGTTTAAAATGTTCCCGTGGCTGTTAAAGTCAGGTCATTTCTAAATAAGCTAAACATCCCAGTTACCAGTGCTGTGACTTTCACAACAGGTGAACTTGTTAATGTAATATTTTGATCCTCTTCCTGATTATGTATACAGCTAATTACACAATTAGCAGAGGCTCTGTAAGCGTAATGAAATCTCCCACACATCTGTTAATTCCTGCAACAGGCAGCAAGCGATAGTTAGCATGCAGTTTGCAACTTATCCCCATGACAACAGCTTTATGCAGTAGCTGTTGTCATTTTCAACAGCCCTGTGCGCGTGTTTATGTACACTTGTTATTTCTGTAATTATATGTGCAATAATTCTCTTACACAAAAATGCTCAGCTTACTTTGTATTAACTGTAACATCTGTTAGATCTTATTGTTGACGTAAATGTTCTCAAACATTTACAGTGGGGCAAAAAAGTATTTAGTCAGCCACCGATTGTGCAAGTTCCCCCACTTAAAATGATGACAGAGGTCAGTAATTTGCACCAGAGGTACACTTCAACTGTGAGAGACAGAATGTGAAAAAAAAATCCATGAATTCACATGGTAGGATTTGTAAAGAATTTATTCGTAAATTAGGGTGGAAAATAAGTATTTGGTCACCTCAAACAAGGAAAATCTCTGGCTCTCACAGACCTGTAACGTCTTCTGTAAGAAGCTTTTCTGTCCCCCACTCGTTACCTGTATGAATGGCACCTGTTTGAACCCATCATCTGTATAAAAGACACCTGTCCACAGCCTCAAACAGTCAGACTCCAAACTCCGCCATGGCCAAGACCAAAGAGCTTTAGAAGGACACCAGGAAAAGTATTGTAGACCTGCACCAGACTGGGAAGAGTGAATCTACAATAGGCAAGCAGCTTGGTGTGAAAAAATCAACTGTGGGAGCAATCATCAGAAAATGGAAGACATACAAGACCACTGATAATCTCCCTCGATCTGGGGCTCCACGCAAGATCTCATCCCGTGGGGTCAAAATGATCATGAGAACGGTGAGCAAAGATCCCAGGACCACACGGGGGGACCTGGTGAATGACCTGCAGAGAGCTGGGACCAAAGTAACAAAGGTCACCATCAGTAACACACTACAACGGCAGGGAATCAAATCCCGCAGTGCCAGACGTGTTCCGCTGCTGAAGCCAGTGCATGTCCAGGCCCGTCTGAAGTTTGCCAGAGAGCACATGGATGATACAGCAGAGGATTGGGAGAATGTCATGTGGTCAGATGAAACCAAAGTAGAACTTTTTGGTATAAACTCAACTCGTCGTGTTTGGAGGAAGAAGAATACTGAGTTGCATCCCAAGAACACCATACCTACTGTGAAGCATGGGGGTGGAAACATCACGCTATGGGGCTGTTTTTCTGCCAAGGGGACAGGACCACTGATCCGTGTTAAGGACAGAATGAATGGGGCCATGTATCGTGAGATTTTGAGCCAAAACCTCCTTCCATCAGTGAGAACTTTGAAGATGAAACGAGGCTGGGTCTTCCAACATGACAATGATCCAAAACACACCGCCCGGGCAACAAAGGAGTGGCTCCGTAAGAAGCATTTGAATGTCCTGGAGTGGCCTAGCCAGTCTCCAGACCTCAACCCCATAGAAAATCTGTGGCGGGAGTTGAAAGTCCGTGTTGCTCGGCGACAGCCCCAAAACATCACTGCTCTCGAGAAGATCTGCATGGAGGAATGGGCCAAAATACCAGCTACTGTGTGTGCAAACCTGGTAAAGACCTATAGTAAACGTTTGACCTCTGTTATTGCCAACAAAGGTTATGTTACAAAGTATTGAGTTGTATTTTTGTTATTGACCAAATACTTATTTTCCACCCTGATTTACGAATAAATTCTTTACAAATCCTACCATGTGGATTCATGGATTTTTTTTTCACATTCTGTCTCTCACAGTTGAAGTGTACCTCTGGTGCAAATTACTGACCTCTGTCATCATTTTAAGTGGGGGAACTTGCACAATCGGTGGCTGACTAAATACTTTTTTGCCCCACTGTATCTTCAGTGGGAGAAAATACACAAGACAACTTATATAATCCATATGGATGCACATTTTTCTTTTTTTTTAAAGAAACATTGTGGGTGGCTGCTTTAACAGCTGTAAATATAAAAGTATTGAAATTTCATAGCAGGAAAAAGTCCAGGGAGAAAACCCTGGTGTGTCTAAACAGTTAAAGCCATAGCAGATGCAGCAGCAGGAGATTACAGACTAAACGGGCTTGTTCCACCACAATAATACCGGATACGTGTTTACAATGCACCTGTGAACTGCCAGAAGCTTTCTGATTTGTGTTCCTGTATTTCCTTAAAAAAAGACCAGTATAGTATGATATAACACTAAAACAACCCAGATTACATAAATACTTTAAAATAAATAATTTGTTAATTTGTTTTAATGAAGTAAATACGTCTCAATATTACCTGACTCCATAAATCTCATACTGACTACTTTAATATAAAACTTTAATGTAACCTATTTCTAGGTATATTTGTGATATTTATACTGGAAAGAGCTTAATTCATGTTACTGTGAAACAGAAAAAACAGACCTCAAATGACGCAGATACTGAGCAGCTTTAGTACAGCACATTCATGTTAAACAAACCGTGACCTGACTAATGTAAGCACAGATGGAAGTTTCATACACAGCTGGTTTTGTGTCCCATCCCAAGGGTAAACCTACCATTTGGGGGAGGGGGCTTTATAAACAGATGCTTCTCTGTAACATAAAGTTACTACACTAACTTCATGGAATAAATTAGTTCAAATCTCTTGCATATTTTAAACTCTCGAGGCAGGAAACGTTAAATCAAAGCAAACACGTTGATGTAGGGGGGGAAAGCCCCTTTATCAATGCACTTCCCGCAGAAACTAAGATTAATAAAAAGGAATGAATTTATAATGCGGATTATGCTGGTGCTGACTGATCATCGGGGAAAGCCGGCTCAGCTGTTAAACACCTTGGTTCAAGAGAGGGCGCCTTGATCATTTAAATCATCTATTGGAATTATTCTTATAACGGTTCATGCACGAACCAGAATCTTAAAATCATGTCTCACCTTATTTGTTTATATTTTGTATAAAAAAATGAGAAATATGTGCAGCGGTACTGAAACATATGCAAACATAAATGGAAATGCAGCATTTCAAACTGTTCTAACAAGACTGAAAGTCATTATTTGGCAAGACCGCATTTATTCTTCAATACACCCTGAACTCACTCAAACAAACTTTCTTTTAATTTCTGTAAGCAGCCTTCAGGAATAGTTCTCCAGGCTTCTTGAAGGACTTATTTGGATGTTGGCTGCCTTTTTGTTCTGTTCTCTAGCAAGATGATCCCACACTGCTTCAATGATGTTGAGGTCCCTGCTCTGGAGAGACCTGGAGAACCACTACACACCATGCCGAGATATTCCACGAGTTTACCTAATAGCACTTAGAGGCTTAGGGACTAGTTTATGCCTGTCATACTGTGCTATATTTAAATGTTGCATTTTTTCAAGATTAAAAAAAACCCTATGTGCCTAAAGTTACAATTTAAAACTGAGTCTTTGGAAATTTTCTGCTATGTGTAGATGCAAAACTGGTTCACCCTTGAGTTAGATAACTTTTATATGTTTCATGACTCATAAGTGAGTATTGAGTAGCTTCACAAAGAAAAATAAAAACTTCCTCTAAAAACGGTCAGGTACAAGGACTGGACTGAAAATGAATAAAAAAGCAGGCCATGTCCAAAGAAAAACTTTGAAAGACCTTCAGAAAGTTTGGGCAACTGTTGTTTAAAACCACACCAAGTCTGGATCACTGGAAGCAAAAGAGAGCTGTATACTAGCCTAAAAAGCTATTGTAATGTCATACTTTAACAACTACAAGTACATAAAACAGCCTGTTTGCAGTGGGGCACAAATTTAGAGCGAGATTTAACACACACCCACAAAAAGCCACCATCTAGCTTTAACTGACCAGTTATTAACAAATATCATTGTATCAGTACTTAAACACTATGAACACATTCAGCAAAGAAAATTTGAATCATCTTAGAGTAAACTTCAATCACCAATAAAAAGCATCACATAAAAAGAACAGATACCGCTGGAAAGAATGTGTGCATTGACCAATCTTCACCAAAAATGTGTTATGTAACCTTGATAAATATGCAAAGATATCCTGCAGGATCACTTAAAGTCCTGGAGTTTCTAGGTCACATGGACACCACCAGGAACCGGCTAATGGTATTGTGGCTTGAACCCGTCTGCACCGGGGGATTTAAATTATATAAAGCATAGCAAAGATGGGCTTTGAAAAAGTCGGGAAATCTCCAAAGAGAACCAACACAAATGGTCACTTCCTTGTTATGCTCACAGCAATTGGGTTAGCTTACTTCAAACACAATGGCCCTGCATTTTGTGATTCAGTTCTTTGAATAATGCTCTAAATAGGATTTTCTTGGCCACACTGGTTTATTTCAGTTTGCCTGCCAGCCTATGTAGATGAGTTAAGCTCACAAGGCTCTGCAGTGCTAAATCAAGGTAAACACCTTCTACCTTTAGGCAGGAGTGATAACCACACAATGTCAAGGGAAACAGTAGTGGGCTAAACAGCCTGATGATGAGAAGAGATGCTAGAGCCGAGGCAGATTCCAATAAATGCTGCACCTTTCTGGCGGCATATACACACAAACTGCTCAGAGGGTAAAGCAGCCAGGTTTAGCTGAGCAGTCTGGGCCCAAATTTAGCTCGAGATGGGAAATTCTCATTTACACTGAAACTGAAGATGAAAACAAGAAAGGTTGAGCTTTCTTCATTACTGTGGCGAGATAGTGAATAAATGATGTATGATAGATCACTGTTTACCTCATGGACATTTCGCTTCTTTGACGGCACTGGCCATGAATAATGGGAGGACAGATGTTAGATTACAAGGAAATTTTCCATCACTGTTAAACGACAGAGTATAGTGACTAGTTAATTAATCAGCAGACTGAAAGTGTACAGTATACTTTATGTATATGTAGCAGCATGCTGAATAAGCTGGTTTGTCCATATCCATTTAGATCATATGCAAGGGAGAGATATCAAGAGTTGGACAATGTCTCATCAGTATCACGTATTATCAATTATTGTGTGTTTTTATATCACATTAACTAATCCAAATAACACTAGCATGCCAGACTGACATTTGTTTTTGTCCAAGGAATGCAATCTTGTGATGGCATGCACACATGGGAGGTGAGCTTGATGAAGGATACAGCATGACAAAGAGGCAGAGAAGGAGACAACAGGTTTTATTGTGATTTCCCTCCAGTAAAAAATGCAAAGAACATTGTTGTCAGCTATAAACTTTGTGCCAGCAGCAAAATGTGTTCAACCATGAAAAATACAGCATCAAATGTATTGAAGCATTTGATATAACAGCACACGAGCAATATAGAAAACAAAACCACAGTGGTGATGGAAAGGAGGCCTGGATTTTAAAGCCATGCACACTGATGGGTAAACAAAGGAAAGAATCAGAAGAAGCTTGTTGGTGGTTTGCCATTATGCCATTTGGATGATTAACAATAAAATTGGTTAAAAGGGTCTGGATCTCTCTCTCTCTCTCTCTCTCTCTCTCTCTCTCTCTCTCTCTCTTTATCTATCTATCTATCTATCTTACATCTATCTTTCTATCTAGATCATTCATTCATTCATTGTTGAATTGTGGGAAACCTAATATAGTGTTATCCGTGCTTTAAAAATCAGGAATACCAGAAGTAGAAGCAGCCTGTTAACTAAGCACAGCTGTTGTTGTTTGTTTTTTCATTTTGCATTTCTTGTAAGAACTATATTTTTGAAAATGTCACACATTTCACCAATTTTTGCTTGTCTCAGACAGATTTATGAACTCTGAAACAAAGTCCACATATGTCTCATGTCTGGATTTGAAAGAGTGTCACTGATCTCATTCTAGTTCTTGGGTGAAACTTGAAATCTGACAGAAGATTTCACGCCATCTATGTCAAAGAATTTTAAACTCTGCTGGTTTTGTCAGTAGAAAATCATACGGTGCTCTTGCACTGCAGTGAAAGATTTGTAAGGAGCTCCAAGAATAGAGAGCAGAGAAAGCCCAGAAGAGCTTGCAAATAACCCAGGCAGAGTAGCTGGAAACCAGCAAACAACAAAACATCACCATGGTTTTGTAATTTACTGGAGTATCTCCCTGCAGCACGCACCATACTGTGCACATTTCCCAACCAGCTGTCCACCACAATAGGTGTCTAGCTTCGTTCTTTCCTCCTTCGGCGGCAGAACAAGCGCACTGACAGAGAGTCCTGCGAGCTAGTCGTTCTTTCAATATTATAGTGAAATATATTTTTACTCATTTGTGTGTTTCTGTGAAAATGGGAACATTAAAAAGCGCAAAACCACCACAGTGGAAGAAAATATTTCACCGCTTAATACACGATCAGTGATGCATCATTTAGTGTGCGCTCTGCTAAGTTGGCAAAGTGAAAAAGTATTGGAAAAAAAGACTGCTTATTGTGAAGAATGCAGACATCCTTCGGCAATTGCTCAATTGGGCTTAGCATAAGAACGAAGCAAGACATAAAACTAAAAGGATACATGAAATGAAAGAGAAAGCTATACCAAATTAAGCGTGTTGAAGCAAAGGAACTGGTGCAATGGAAAACAAAGTAATGAAGCTGACTTTAAACAGAAAGGAGTTAGAAGGTGGCCACATTGATCTGTTGTGTCTGTCCATGTTCATTAATTCTAATTCATTTTGTGAGACAGGTTTCTGTTGAGCGAGCATGGCTGATTACACATCAGTCACTGTCAGATTTTCATCACTTTTGACAGACAGAATTACCTCTGGACAGTTAAATTCATTGCCCTCTACATAGTCATAGAGGGTAGTCCTGAGACAACCAGTTCATACCATCCCATTATTGTAAATTCTTTGTTAATAATAAGTATTATATGAAGATTTAAAATAGGCCTGGTGAGGTGCTGGACTGGCTAAAAGTTTTCCATCTCAGTCTTTAGTTTAATTTAAACTGAGGAGTGTGTTCTGTACGTGAAAACAGACCCACTAAGACAGAAAATCTTCTGCACTTGTGTGGTTTCACCCCATGTACAAAATAGAGATGAATTATCAGTGAATTTTACTTTTTATCTCTCAGATCCTTTGAGTTAATAACATGTGTGACCATCTGTGTGAAAAAATGCATTAACCCTTGTGTGGTGTTCGTATTTTTGTTACTCAGCCAGTGTTCATGGGTCTGGTGGACCCGCTAGAGTTTTGGCTTTCCAAATTAACACTATCAAACAATTTTATGTTAAATTACTCAACAGATGTTTACTTCATCCCAATTACAAGACATATGAACAGCAAACATGGTTAATTTTTTCCCTTTACCTTTGTTAGATCACATTTATGAATTAATGTGCTTCTCGTTTTTCTTTTATATAAAATGTTATAAATAAATCAGTTATAATCAAGTGGAGTGAGTGGAAAGACACAACACATTTACACGTGAAAAAATAATTAATTGTTTAATTTTTCTTTTGAAAAAAACTGAACACGGGTCTCACAGACCCGAACACCATACAAGGGTTAAGTGAACTCAAATTAACTCAAGATATCACCCTACAGACTACAGACATGGATACATAATGTCTCCCTTTAAACACACGTATAGAATCGAATCACACGCTCTTAAGTGGCTAAACTATAGCGCTTTCTGTTCTATTTAAAAAAAGAAACTGAGTCAAGACACTGCTGAGATTCTTTTCCCCAGATTTTTGTCAGCATAATCTAAAATAGAGTTTAGAAACCCCAAAAGCACTCAAGCCCTTTGGTTGTTACTGCTTCTAAAACATTAGCTCAGCATGCCCAGTTTTCCGAATTAGCATGCCAGTGAGATTAACTGGTCTTAACACTTGTTCTTTTTTGCCTGCTGATCTGCACAGGCTATTAAAGAGAAAAACTGTAGAGAACAGATCTGCATTACATGCCAGAATTTCATTAGGGCTGTAACTCGATCCATTTTATGGCATGACTCATGGATTTACCCAATTTGGCTCTGCTACCATCGGTCATAATTGGCAGTTGTGTCTACAATTGCACTGGGCGGAGTGATTTCTATATGACTGATTATTCTGGCAGAAAGAAACTTTCATGTGGGAATAGTGATGCCGGCTGCCATTCAGAAGCTGAGGGATGCTCAGATCGACTCTTTTCATGCATTCAAATTGACAGTGTGTTCAGCTAAATCTCTATAAATCCCTCCATTCTTTCAGTATACTGTGGCTATGTAACAGTTGCACAATAAAGTACATATAGGTTGATGCCTTTCAGCACTGGATTACCATGATTGATTAAGAAATAAAACAGTGATCATTTATTTAACACTTTTTCCTTCCTGAGAAAAATGCCATTTGCCAGATCGTTTCCTGGCCCGGGCACTCTGCTAAAAGAATGTGAAATGGAGCATGGAGAAAGGCCTGGCCACTGCTAATGACTGATTTACTTTCTTTTCAACTGCATCCCCATTTCAACAGTGCACAACAATAAACAACCCATTATGGAGACTCAAAATAGTTAGAATTTAGTCGAATAAATCAACAACTGAATCATCTAACATCCATCATTGTTTTCTATTTTTTTTTTGTTGAATGGAGGCACCGACATTAATGCCGGGTCAGCAATGCTAAGCAGACAGAGAACAAAGTAATTTCTGTCAGAACTGTGCTATCAGACATCTGTCAAAATAAAAACAGAATAAAAATACTACAAATGCAAGGAACACACCATCAGCATCCTCTTAAATCTGAACATGGAACACATGGTTGATGATATGCTCAAATACTGCTGTGTATACTGAACAAAAGGCTTTAGTGCAACACTAAATGAAGAGGAGTCGGCTGAATGGCAAGAACAACATCCAGGCTATCAACACCTTCACTCTGCCGGTGGTCAGGTATCCTGCTTGGATAATACGCTTGCCAAAGAAGAAGACAGAAGCCACTGATATCAAGAAGAGGAAACTCCTTACAATGCATGAAGGTTTCAACCAAATCCAGCACCCTGAGACTGTATGCTAAGCGGAAGGAAGCCGAGGTCTAGTGAGTGTCAGTACCAAAGTCCAGGATTAGACAACGAACATCCACGAGTACATCAGGAAGATAGGGACAACTGACCATGTGTTTAGTGAATACCTAACGCAGCAGAAACCCAAGAAAGACGAGGAGCGAGAGGAGGAACCGTCATGGAAGGACAGGCCCTTGCACGGTGGTCCTGGGGTCTATCACACCAGGCAAGACCCCAGGTGCAGGCTGTGTAAAGATGCCCCTGATACAATCCAACACATAACAGCATGGTGCAAGATGCTAGCAGGCAGGGCATATATGGAACGCCATAACCAAGTGGCCAGCATAGTTTACAAGATCCTGTGAGACTTCCAGATACAGACGGACAAACTGGTGATGGCTAACCAACCGGAGATAGTAGTAGACAAGCAGAGGAAGACGGCCATAGTGATAGATGTAGCGATAATGAATGACAGCAACATCAAGAAGAACAGTGGTCCTAGTGGTATTCGGAGCACTCAGTAAAGTGACCTCCAAGCTAGGCGAGTGGCTCCAGCAGATCCCAGGAACAACATCTGAGCTCATCCAAGGTCCCTCAAGCTCTCAGGCAGAGGACCCAATATATATAAGCAAGACGGTGAAGCTGCCCTTGCTCAGTGTGAGAGGAGACCTTCTTTGAATTACAAAGAGTTCATTCAGTTCCAGTAATGAATGAGTCATACAGGAAGACATATTTCACTGAAAGCACGCTATGGCCACACCATTCATATATATCATGCATTGTCAGTAAATTAGGATTCAGTTAAACCCCAATTAAGCTTCAAAGAAAAAAAAAAGAACACGCTAGCCATCAGCTCAAAAAGGCAGTGTTTTTACCAGTAGCTGTATTTGTATATGTAAGCCAGGACAGATGTGTGCTCAGCTGTTAGGACTTTGACAGTCTGAACCACCGAGTTAGGCTTTCAGCTTAAAATCATTCAGAGTGAGGCAGATGAGATAGTGGAGTACTCAATATATATCGTAGCACTAATTCAGCATTTATAATGCCTTGGGCCTTAACGTCAATATTTTAGTTCTTTAGTGTTTTGGTCTGAGTTTGTAAAGCTCACAGCTTTTACTTCAAATACCACAGACAATTGAAGAAAGACTGCGCCACTAAACTGCACCTTTTGACCATTCCTTGACTTGAATGTGTGCTGAAGTCAGTCCCAGACACTGATTATGTAATCAGCAGCTGCTTTTACAAATCAGACCGTAATCACATCCAGAGTGTGAGAGAGAAGCGAAAAAAGGACTCAGACATTTCACCTTCCAATCGAAAGCACAAAGACCTTCAAATGCTGAATGTTTGAAGACTTCAAGAGTTTGAAGACTTTTGGAAGACATTACCATCACAATTATTTAGAAAGAGTTTACATATTCTTTCTGATTACTCTGGTTTTCTCCTACAGTCCAAAGGCATGCTTGTTAGTTAATTAGTGATTCTAAATTGGCCACAGGTCTGTCTCTTTGTGCCCTGCGATAGAACAGAGACCTGTCGGGAGTGCACGCCGCCTGTCACCCTGTGACAGCCAAGGGATAAATAATTAATTCATTACAATCAATGCCTTTCATGCAGTACAGTGTGCACACTAGGGTTGTCATGATACTAGAATTTCAAACTCAGTACCGATCCCCAGAAAAATACTTGCTACGCCAAACCATTTTTCACAATGGAGGAAAAAAAATGATAAAATTGACAGACATATTTTAAAGAACGCATATTTCCTGTGGTTCTTGGCACTATATTTCATTGCTAATTAAATGAGGTTATCAAGGAACTTTACACTGTTTCTGTGTAGATGCTGGTAGACTGCTCTCACCTTCAATCTGCATTATTAGTAAATCAGGACTTTAAGGGAAATATATCACTTTCTATAGACAAATAACTACATTATCCCGTTATGTGAATATTAATATTACAGACCAGTAGAACTGATAACATTTACTGCCGAGCTCCAAGATTAATGTTGTTATGTTATTATTAGCCATTGCCGCTAGCTGCCACCTCAACAATAACAGGAGGGGAAGGATAATGTGGGTGATATTTCCATCGGCTAACTGCAATGTGTGTGTGAGACAGGTAAGCATTCAAAATAACTCAAATACTTCAACATTGTCTCAAAATTCTTGATAAAGACTGAAATGTCAGCCTTTAAGCTTCGCCAAGCTTGTTCTATTCAGGTGTTTAGCTGCTAGCGTTATGAGGGGCTCTGTGAAGATGGCACTGTTAATATTGCAAATGAGTATCTGATCCAATAGTAATATTTAGCATCAATTAGTATCCAAGGATCAGTTTTTTGACAACTCTACGCGGCACTAATGCTGCCTTCTGTACTGAAAAAAAAAAAAAATCAAGTATTGTTACCTTTCCAGAATTTTGTTACCAAAAGGTGCTATAAGACATACCTAATACATGCATTTTTAACTTCTATATGTAAGTGCTAAAAAAACACAAAGAATATTAAACTTGAACTTATGTAACAGACTGAGTCACTGTTTGCTACAGCAGCTAGACTAAGTACTATACAGTAGCTGTAGCTGTAGCTGCGTATATCAACAATTTTGCAGTTCTTTAAGTCTTTCAGATTTTCCTGGATGATATATGATAGACTCAATTAATTTGCTCAGCTTGTCTACACCTATACAAGGAATACAAAAAGTCATGCACAACACAAGCAAAAACAATGGGGAATACTCATGCATAAAAGGGTCGCAACAGGGTTAATGTGAATAAAACCTACAATACAAACAAATAATTTAAAGCCTCAGATCAAGCAGAGCAGCAGTAGAAACACAATATAGGAAACCCAAAGAGAAAGCCATCCAACGCTGTAGGGCAAGTTCTGACAGCTGAACCATCTTTCTGCCAATGTAACCCATGTTAGACCAAATGTGAGGCAGAAAAACACAGTTGTAAATATTGGTTTCAGCTGTTCATAGTTTCAGTGTAGTTACCAAGTTACCAAGAAACAAAAATACTAAGTAAAAATAAAGCAGACATGCCACAAACAAGCAATCAATATCAGTTCTAAATAATGTGGCAAAGTGAAGCACTATTGGCAGGTTGATTAAAACACCACGAGACACATGACATTGTGAATGTAAGAGGAGGAATGGAAAGCTTACACTGTGTTGCATTGTCCTCCAGACAGCCCTCTGAGAGCAGCAGAGAAATGAAGAAGAAAGAGATTTAATTGGACATCAGAGAAATAGAGAGACTGAGAGAGAGAATAGGGCCAAAATAATGACTAGTTAGTGAAGCAAAAAGTTAAATGATAAATGGTGCTGCTAAAATATTCTATTCACCAGCCTATGAGATTGAGTACCTCAAACCATTTTATTCACAATACATTTTCCAGTGTGAAATCAGCTGCTATCAAGTCTGATCAATGCACAGATCACCACCTGCATACAAACAGCAGCCTAATGTGGGAACGCAGGCTGAAGTGGTCTAATGACAGTGGTTGTTTCAAGCAATGCAATGCAATCAGTTTAGCAAAGTACGCCAACTTTTTAATACTTCAGTGTTTCACATGTATTTGTACTGTAAGTATTACACATAACACACCTAATAAATTTACACAGTGAGATGCAAGTACATTGAAGAACGGGTTAGATATGTTTTCCTGAGCTACGCAGTTCCCACTTCTTGGAACAACTTTTCAAATCTTTTGCAAGCAGCAGGCTGGAGTGCATGTAAGCATACATTATTAAAGATAGTGAAACCAGTGGGTTTTCTCTAAATGCACTTTTGCCTTTTAGATTTTTCCCACACATTTTAATGTGCATGTTATGAATCAGAAAAAAGTGGATTTGGTTCTAATTTTCAAATGAGGCCTGAGTGTAAAGATACGGAGTGTTCAAGAATAACACTTTAAAGGTTCTGGACATCTTTTATACAGTCACTGTGGTATTCCTAACAATTACAGCTATTTTTGGAGTAAAGACTACTTATGGAGACTCTCTGCTGCCTGTAATCACGTCTCTGCTCCTTCCTTTTTTCCATTTTAATCCCATGGAACAACTTGCACAGTTGAAGATTATAAAATGTACCTTTTATTTTAAAAGACAATACTGTGTTTAATAAACAGATTTACTTGTTGGAGTGAGGATTACATAAAAAAAAACATCGTCTAAATGGATTGGCGAGAGGAAAAATTCACAGCATAAGGAGCTATTTTCTAGCCTGTGTGAGTGCACACTTCAGCTGATATTCTGTTAGTATTACTTCACAATTGTCTTTTAACTGAATTTACTTAAAGCAGTAACTGTCGAGAAACATAACATATTCATTAAAGATTTGGTAGAAGGCCATATCGTGTTAAACAGCAGGAATAGTAACAATTTCAGACTTTTATGAGTAAAAAACAATAAAATATATCCACTCATTAGGTACACCTTTTCAACTTGTGTTAAAGAATAACACAACTATCTAATCAGAAGGTCACAAAGCAACAATGCAATGCATTTAGGGATATACAGATGAGTCCAACTGAGCATCAGAATTGGGAAGAAATGTGTTTTGAACGTGGCATGGTTGCTGGTGCCAGACAGGCTAGTCTGAGTATTTCAGAAACTGCTCATCTCCTGGGATCCCCCCCTCCCCAGAACTATCTCTATAGTTTACAGACAACAGTCAAAAACGAGAAAATATCCAGTAAGATGCAGTTCTATGCCTTGTTGATGCCAGAGGTCAGAGTAGAGTGGCTAGACTGCTTCAAGTTGATAGGAAGGCAACAGCAACTCGAATAAATACTCGTTACAGCCAACGTATGGAGAAAGGTGTCTCTGAATGCACAACACATCAAACCTACAGCAGCAGAAAACCACACCTGGTGCCACAGAAGACTGGAAAAATGCCACCTGGTCTGATGAGTCTCCATTTCTGCTGAGACGTTCAGACGGCAGGGCCAGAATTTGGTGTAAACAACATGAAGGAGGATTGTTCCTTAGCATGTCTATCTCTTTATGGCCACAGTGCTTTATGTTAGGCATGCCTACTCATACAAGTGTCTCATATCCATAAGAATAAGTCAGCTTGACATGAAACACACACAGCTTAGTTAATATCAGGTGCATCGCTTTTGCTGCTACATGACAGCAGCACATATTTTGTAGCAACAGGGGAAAAGATGAGGAGTCGTGGGCTGTGAGGCCCGGTTTAACATCGTATCAACTTATGGGCTTCTGCGCAGCTCTATAGCGAAGCTTGACGTTGACAGCCTCCTACACAATGTGCCTCAGTAGCATCAGGGGGCTCCGCAGACCTTTTTTGTAGCCTCAATTAATGTCTTAGCATTTTTTCATCATTCTGACGTTTGGTGGGTGGATGTTGAATCTTTTGTACGCTGTTGTTCAAGATGGCGCCGAGTATGGCAGCCTCGTCGCGAGCTCCCCCAAGCAACGGCTTTCTTCTGTGTTTAATTTTACTTTTCCTTTATTTTTTCACGAGCAGCACTTGTCTCCTTGTGTACGACCGACAAACCTTACTGGACATAAAAGACGGTCTTTCTTATAACTTTCCGGAGTTCAAGTTTTGCAACACGGACGCTCCGTTTGCAGACCCCCCATTCATCTCACCTGAGACGCCTTTGTTCTCTGGCCCTGGAGGCCGCAAACGCCGACGCAGAGGGAGAAGATCTGGCGTTCTGGTTCGACTGAGACGGCGCACTTACAGACCACCGTTACCCAGTTTATTACTGGCTAATATGCAGTCTCTGGAGAACAAGCTGTGCGAGCTTCGGGCACGGATCTCATTCCAGCGAGAGATGCGGGACTGCTGCGTGATCTGCCTCACAGAAACCTGGCTATCGGACAAAGTACCGGACTCTGCAATACAACTGCCGGGGTTCTCTGTGCACCGCGCGGACAGGTCACAGGATCTTACTGGGAAAAGCAGAGGCGGTGGTGTGTGTTTCATGATCAACAACAGCTGGTGTGATTATGCGAACGTGCACCCGGTCAAATCCTTCTGCTCACCGGACCTGGAGTACCTGATGATTAAGTGCCGGCCATTCTGGCTACCGAGGGAATTTACAGCAGTGATTATTACGGCTGTTTACATTCCCCCACAAGCCGACACTGACCGTGCACTCAGGGAACTGTACAGCGCGATCAGCAGCGAGGAAACCGCACACCCAGAGGCAGCGTTTATCACAGCCGGAGACTTTAATAAGGGAAACCTGAAGAAAGTCTCACCAAAACTCCATCAACACATCCTTTTCAACACACGTGGAAACCGGCTACTCGACCACTGTTACACCTCTTTCCGGGATGCGTACAAAGCCCTCCCCCGCGCCCCATTCGGCCAATCAGATCACTGCTCCATCCTGCTCCTGCCCGCCTACAGGCAGAAGCTGAAACAGGAAGCTCCAACCCGGAGGGCGGTGCACTGTTGGACGGACCAATCGGAGTCTGCGCTGCGGGACTGTTTTGATCACGCGGACTGGGAAATGTTTCACGTGGCCGCCAGAGACATTGATGAATACACAGACTCAGTCTGTGGATTTATCAGGAAATGCGTGGAAGATGTCGTCCCATCCAGAACAGTCAAATCCTTCCCAAATCAAAAACCCTGGATTAACGGAGATGTTCGCGCGGCACTGGCGGCACGGAACACCGCCTTTGCCTCCGCGAACACATCGGACTACAAACACGCACATTACCAACTCCGGAAGACGATCAAAGCAGCCAAACGTGAGTACAGGGACAGGGTGGAGCAACAGTTTGACAACCCTCGGAGTATGTGGCAGGGACTAAACACGATCACAGACTTTAGAGGGAAAACCAGCACACCGCAGACCACGGCCTCTCTGTGTGAGGATCTAAACGTATTCTACGCTAGATTCGACACAGCGAACACCATGAGACCGGACAGTGTGCGCACCGCGGATGACGTCAGTGCGCACACTGTGTCTGAGGAGGATGTGCGGAAGTGCTTCAGGAAGGTGAACGCACGCAAAGCTACTGGTCCGGACGGGATTCCCGGCCGCGTCCTCAGGTCATGCGCGGCTCAGCTGGCTGGAGTGTTCACGCACATCTTCAACCTTTCCCTCTCTCTGTCTGTAGTCCCAGCCTGCTTCAAAATGGCCACCATCGTCCCTGTACCCAAATCCTCCACCATCTCCTCATTGAACGACTGGCGACCTGTAGCCCTGACCCCCATCGTAAGCAAATGCTTCGAGAAGCTGGTCAGGGACTTCATCTGCTCTGCACTACCCGACTCACTGGACCCTCTACAGTTTGCATACCGCCACAACAGGTCCACTGATGATGCCATAGCCCTGACACTACACACTGCCCTGTCACACCTGGAGAAGAGAGACACGTATGTGAGGATGCTGTTTGTAGATTACAGCTCAGCATTCAATACCATCGTTCCCTCGAAGCTGGACAGGAAACTGCAGGATCTAGGACTGAGCAGCTCCCTCTGCAGCTGGATCCTTAGCTTCCTGTCTGACAGACGCCAAGTGGTCAGACTGGGCAGCATCACCTCATCCCCCATCACACTGAACACTGGTGCTCCACAGGGGTGTGTACTGAGCCCTCTCCTGTACTCACTCTACACCTACGACTGCACAGCCACTAACAACTCCAACATCATTGTGAAGTTTGCGGACGACACTACAGTGGTGGGTCTTATCACCAACGGTGATGAGACGGCTTACAGGGAGGAGGTCAGCGCCCTGACCCACTGGTGTCAAGACAACCATCTCACCCTCAACGTCGCAAAGACAAAGGAGTTGATAGTGGACTTCCGGAGGTGCAGAGAAGTACACACCCCCATCACCATCAACGGCGCTGCTGTGGAGAGAGTGAGCAGCTTCCGGTTCCTTGGAGTACATCTGGCTGAGGATCTTACGTGGTCAGTACACACAAACAAAACAGTATACACATCCAGAAATGCATACACTATTATATATTGTACATATATTTATTAGTTTCAGGTTGGCCATTCTTGTATTTTGCTCGTTTGTGTTGTTGTGTTTGCACATCTCTGTTGCTTGTGGGGCTCGCACACAAGAATTTCACTCGCATGTGCTGTGCCAGTGTGCCTGCACATGTGATGTGACAATAAAAGTGATTTGATTTGATTTGATTTTGAACATTTTGCACATTTTGGGATAAGGCTTGGGCTTTACCCTTCTCTAATGCTCACGAGGAATATGTATTAAACAACATGTCCAGCTTGTGTTGAAAAAGCGTGTGCTGTTGTGATTTTTCTCTGTAACCATCAGCAGTGAGTGAAAGAACAGAAATATTTTAAGTCCGAGTACAGCAGCAGTGGAAGTCACACAGCACCTGGGGGCTATATGGACTATATGAACAAGCCTCTATTTTTTCTGGCCTTTTGACATGAGCCCCAGTAAGTCGACCTTAAACTCAGCATGCCACCACCGAGTCTGCCTCTGCCAATAAAATTTCAAAAACACTCCACTTCTGTACAGTGGAAATCAGTTGAGCTTTTGAAAAATGTGAGAAAGGAAGCGTGTTCTGCATCCTTTGTTGGCAGAATCCTGACTTCTTTACTGGAAATCATCATGCATTAGCACCGCATGAGTTAGGCTTTAAAGTCAAGGCTTTGTATTCGAGGTTTGCTTTAGGAATGGATCAGTTCTTCCACATAAATTATTTCATCTTTCAGTCATCTCTGGAGCTGTTTATATCACAAAGGTAATTATTATTTCATTTAATTTTTATAACTGCATTTTTCAATCCAGGTTTACAGTACTGGCGAAATTATCTAGTCTCGGTGCATACCAGTCTATCCAGGCTTGTTCCAGCTGCAGTGGTTGGCCTCTCCTCAGGGGTGTAGGGCCTGAAACGCCCACTGAACACATCTGAGATGCCCCGCACAGACCTGCCTATTCCTGATGGCTTTGGTTGGCCACACCCTTGAAAGACCTAAAAACAGAAGAGAGGTACACAAAGTTACCGCAGAGAAAAGGCAGACGCCAGGGAAAAGAGGATAAACTGCCCAGTTTTGTAATAATAATGCAATATTTCCCCATAATAATGACAGCGAACTTTGCAGTGATAAATAATTTAGTTGTCAGCATTCAGAGGATGCACAAAACTGCACTGAGCCAGGGCTGAGTCTGTTACTTTGTAGATTACACATCCATTTTGATCCCACAAAACTTGTACTTTGCTCTACCACTGATATTTCTCCCTCTGTCAATTTGCTCTCAGCACCATTTCTGCTCTGTGATTTGAGACAGCCAAACTGTAGAGAGCCGTCCTGGAACCAATACTGTCTATCAGTGATGAGTCTCTTTTTAAATGAAGTGTGATATTGTTGGGAGAAAAGGAATTAACCCTTGATATGTTGTTACTCAGTCGTCCTAGCGAGATATAAAATTAAGAAAATCTGACATCTGACCAGGATTCTGTGTCGCATCCTTGTTTTGCATCCACGTTATCACAAACTACAACTGAAATGAAGCTGTCAGCGTACAGAAGAGATAAACGTAATAGGCTAATTTTATTCTAAACTGCAAATAGGAAAACTTTTGGGAGAGGAAAATGCAGAATTGTAGCATTTTGTAATATTTAGTGTTACATGGCTGAGCGATACAGAGAAAGTAACTACCCGGGAACAATGTAAACCCGCACACACATTGGCTTTTTTAAAAGGAAAGTTCTTAAATTTAACAAACAAAAGTTCAGTTGTTTATGCTTTGAGAAGTGCAGATTCACCACTGGAATCTCGCATTAATCAGTGTGTGGCTCATAGAGGTTCATATGAACAGCAGATTGCTTTAAAGGCCCAAACAAGACACCTCCAAACAGCACAGCTCATTAGCATTCATCCCTGGCACGTTTACTGGCCCCTGGCTCAGTAGTGATGGAGCACCCTAATGTATTAGATGGCTGTCATGACAAGAGACTGCTTTTTTCTAATATTTAGCAATTCTTCACCATGATTACGCTTCCAATATCTTGTACATCGCACAAGCAAAATGTTTTTCAACAGGTTTGAGGAGCAGTAAACGAAGAACAAGACAACTCAGGGAAATGGTCAAAATGTGAAAGATTATAATCTGACACCAATCTGTCAGCCAAGCACAGCCTCAGAGAAGTGAAACGTCAAGCGCATTGACAAGGGGTTAAGTTGGACATTGACAGCTGTTTGATATGGGAGACAATGTGACGGCTAATTCACAGTGACTTTTGTAACTCTGGCATGGAGATGGGCCACACGTAACCATCAGAATAACAATGATGAAGTGAAAAAGCTGCCTTTTGACAAGAAAGGCAGTGAAAAACCATCCACTGTGTGATAATATCCTAATTGTGCCACTTCATATTTAAAATGTGCCAAGAACAATTTACAATATGAAGTCTAAAGAGGACAAAGACAGAATTAGCAGCGAAAACGTTAATATGTCCTGTCCCAAATTTTAGATATGCGAATACAATTGTGATGTTTAGGAGACTGTGTTATGTGTAAAAGCTTGTCACAGGGTTCCAAATATATGTTGCATTTACATTGCACAGATTGACATATTTCTGCTGAATCATGCAGATTCATATGAATAACAAAATAAAAAGGGACAATGAGATGAGAAGTTGAGGACTGCTAATATAGTCCAGTTATTATGCTCATTATTTCCTGGATGAGATATTAGACAAGGCAATTTTTTATGTTACTTGTGGTTTTACACTACTTAAAAATGTACACACTGTTTATCAGGTCAGATATTGTGTGTGTGTGAACACTGTTTTCAGCACAAATTCAACAAAGTCAGCACAGCTTCTTCAGGATACAGTACCTTGGCTGACACTTGCATGCTGTTGTCCTGCATAGTCATGATAGCGTCAGAGATCTTGATGTCAATTGGTTGTATAACTGCTTCAATATTGGAGGGGCCTTGCAGCCTGTCTGCCACCAGCAGCATGGCATCTGTCAAAACACAGAGGACACATGTCAGTTTAGAAATATTTAACACAAATGGATTGGTTCTCCATTATGAGTGAGTATCAGTATGTTAACATTGCATTTGAGTATTATCAGCTTTCAGCACAAAACCCTCAAAGTATTAAGCTCTGCGACTGCAACACTGATTTAAACAACAGGGCAAACAACTGTCTCGAGATTGTCTTGACAACCAAAAATTACAAATCCGAAAAGGAACCTGCATTTTCCATTGTTTTTGTAGGTTGAAATAGTACATCAGGTAGAAAATAAGTAAAACTACTTGCAAATGAATCAGCCTTTTCATGTTCAGCGACATGCGATACAGTTCAGTAGGAAATATTAAAGTCAGAAGTTTTTTTTGTAGAGGAAAGAGGGAAGCATCATCATGGCAACTATGACAACAACGTTTAAAAAGACTGGCAAAGATTTTTACCCAAACAATGATGTTTTTTGATGCCTGACCTTAACCAACTAGCTTTACTTCTCACATATGAATCAAACTTGGTGTAAAAGTCAAAAGAGTTTAATCCAGCACTGCCAAACCAACATCTAAATGTTGACTTTTAATTATAGATTTTTTTTTCCACTTTTTAATTCAATTCAATTCAATTTTATTTATATAGCGCCAAATCACAACAACAGTCAGTTCAAGGTGGTTTATATTGTAAGGTTTAGACCTATGAGACCCTACGAGCAAGCGCTGGGCGACAGTGGAAAGGAAAAACTCCCTTTTAACAGGAAGAAGCCTCCAGCAGAACCAGGGAGGAGCAACCATCTGCCACGACTTTAATCTAGTTTTATGACTAAAAAAGGATGAAAATATAGTAATGACATATACAGCAAAGTAAATAACATATAATTTAAAAAAACAAAACCAAACCCACACATATTCACAAACACTGGCAGGCTCTGTGCCTGTTTTTTCCCCCAGAAAAACATCATACGACATAGGGTATGATCATGAATTTTAAGCAAAAACAAAATACTCAGCTGCCAAAACATGCCGCTTGTCTTAATTTAATTGCTGCATCTTCTTTTCTTTAAATGTGTCAGAATATTTTCAGTGAATAACATCTCTTGAGACTCCGGTGGCTACTGAATGATGCACCAGGAATGATTAATGAACTGATTACCAATCATCTCGGGACCTAAGCCAACACATTCTTCTTCAGTGGATTGTCTCTTTTTAAACAACATGACATCTTGATTCATGGATCCAAACAGTTCCACTTTAGTCTCGTCACTCTGTTAACAGAATCCTTCAATCTACAGGCTGATCTGTTACTTTCGTCCACATTTAAGTCAGCTTGTGTTTTGTTTTACTCGGTAAAATTGTGCAGCAAAAGTGCCGTCATGAAGTCCCTGCTTGCAAACAAAACAAAGAGTCTTAAGGCACTTTAGCAGTGTTTTGATTCTCGCGTGTTTCGCTGTGAAGACAGATACTCTGCTACATCTGGTAGATGTTCACAGTTTTGATTTCCCATGTGAATTTTGTAGCCTGCTCTCTTTTCCAGCAACACACCTATAAATCATCGGTGTCATGGCTTGTGTTACTTAAGTGTCTGTGTTTGTATTTTATTTCAAAACCCCGATGAAACCTTCCAGCTGAAAAATATAGCTATGTAATATTTCCTTGACAAAGTCCTTGCTTGTTTAGTGTTCTTCTTATACTCTGCAGATTCTTTGTTCTTGCTTTCATTAAGTCTTTGGCAGTCGTGTTTATCCAGGGAGGTTTCCTGCTGTACAGTGACTTTAGTATCATGCTGCCAAAACTGTATCTTGGAATTTGAAGTCTTTGAGCAATCTTTAAAAAAAAAATGGTTTAGTTAAATAATTTCTTATCTTAGCTTTTGAGACAGCACCTTTATCTTATCCAGGTTTGCTGCAGAGCTTGGACACCTGCATAGGTGAGAATAATGCCTGTACCACAGGTCGGTCTAGAGTTCCCAGAAGCTTAATTATCTTTTGACAGCCCTATATTACAATTTTTCCTTTTTAAAAGAAGGTGGTGACGCTCTGGAAATATAAATAACAGGGTCAAAACCATAGATCCTTCTCACAACACACCAAAAACACCCAATTTCCCATTTCAGTGTTTTACAAAGGCATAAAAATGTCGCCATCTCTCTTTCTGACATGTCATTGGTTCTTGTGCCGTGCATCTGCGCGCTGTTGTTTTGGACCCTCTACCACCTGTAGGCTCTGGGCAATATTTGCTCATCACTTCCCAATTTTATTCATAGACTATTTGTGCAGAGTGATGAGCCTAGATGCCAAGCTCTAACAATATTCTGCTGCTGTAAGAAATGAATCATTAGGTTAATTTGCAAATGTTCAGTGACATAACTGAATATAGGAAGAGCACACCAGAGAGGCTGAGTCATGAAGAAGAAAAGGTAAGGGGAGAGGAGTTAACTGCGAGAAAAGGCAAGGGCAAATAGATCAACAATTTAAGAAGCTGGAGAGCGTTGCTTAAAGAGCTAAATATACCCACTGGTAGGCATGTGCAAGTGTGTGTGTGTGTTTTTATGTGCACACACACCTATATACACATACATACATACATACATAAAGCAGGGGCCGTGACCTTGGACGACTCTCGGCACGAATCGATACCTAAAACAGATTACCCACCGAACCTGACACTTTTCATTTTCATTATAAGACTGTGATATTAATATGTTCATACAGAAGAATGGTACTATTGATTGAGTCGGGCTGGGAGATGTCTGAGGTGAAAATAATGTGTTTGATAATACACTGTCCTGTCTCTCAAAAAGTAATTAAAAGTCTCGTCTGTGGGTATAGCACTGGTTAAATGGAAGGGTAGAGATATCAAGGAGACGTCTATCTCTGTGCAGTGACATTTTCAGGGATGTGAACAAATCAGGAAAAGCCTATTTAGCCCAAAGGGCAGAAGAAACACTGTTCTGGCTCCACTGAGTCTTCAGTAATGTTTGAATCAAATGTGTAAGTCATTAAATAGATGTGATTATAACCAGAGTTCTGGCACGGAGTGATAAGTAGCCTCTAGGTCTGAAGCCTGAGGGGGCGAAGCCTGCAACGACGCTGCCAAAAAGCAGAACTTCATCCTCTTGCATGGCCACTTAAATCAGGTCTAAATGACTGTATGCAATATAAAATGCTTAAACAACATCGAAAACTGCTTCTGCTGACAACAAATTATTTAGTGAATATGGCTCCACAGCTTTAGGTTAAAAAAACTGTGCTTTTTGAAAAAGCCGTGTTATCGTTTAACATCAACTAACAGATATGATGCAAACATGTTTACAGTAGCCAGCTGCAGTGTGTGGGCTCCTCTCAAAATTACACACAATGCCCAAGTTTATCATAACTGAGCAACGTATCAGTTGGTGACACAACGACAATGGAAGTCTGCAGAGACAATACTTGTCATTTGAGTATGATGTTGTTTTTTTGGGGTTTTGTGTGGAATCTGTTAACAGTAAGGAAACTGTAATAAAGCATCACTGCATCGGTACATTGTCTGCCACTCTCCCATCACTGCTGATGTTTTGTTGTTGCAGTGCAAGTTTGCAAATGCAGTTTCAAAACAGCTCAGTAGTTTCAAACTACTGAGCACTCCAAAAAAATCAGGGCAAGAGGCTCTTATGTCTAAATGGCAAAGCAGGTCATTTGTCAGCATGATTTTTGAGTGCGTGCTAATCGGACACCCCTGTGGTTCAGGCATGATTATGTTTAGGCAACTGAAATTACTTTCTAATGGTCAGAAAGTTGTTATTGTTGTTAAACCAAATCAATAGTCACTGATTGTTGGTAAAAGAAAGAATATAAAACCATTACCCAAGAGTCAAAACTGAGCTCTTTATCCCCCAGTGACTGCTCTAAGGAACTTTTCCTGAGATTGAACTGCATAATCTCGGTTTTAATATTATGCATTTTAGCCTTGTGTGGAAACTTCACCTTGTTCACTAAAGAAAAGCTTAGGGGTCTTGTAAAATTGACAAATAAGATCGTTGGGGTAAGTCAGCTACAGCTCTTGCAATTACAGTGCAGCACAGAGGCACTGAGGAAAGCCAATACCATTCAAGACTGTCCTGACCAGCCATTGTGGAATGTGTTTAGCTCCTGCCTTCAGGCCAGCATTTCCGAGTGGCTATCATGAGATTTAAAAAATATAAAATCCCCCTTCTCTCAGTGGCAATTGACAGGGCAGGATATTAAGCTCACCCGCTTGACTAAGAGGAGTGATTTCGGAGACAGATGAGTACAGATGAGGGAGTACTAACCTTTTTCAAGAGGGGTCTATTAAAAACAAAGATTAAATCACTAACCTGGTATTAACAATTAACAAATTAAGCTGTAACAGCTCTCAGGTCTAGTAGGGCTGTGCAGCTGCCATGCTGCAACACAGCCTATTCAAAAGAAAAAAGTGTAACATTAATATGTAACATCACTGTTATTATTACATCCTTCATTTAAAATTTTTCTCTGTTTGAGATCGAGAGCTCTTTTTCAGGGGAGACCTGTGTACAAAGACATACAACCACATAATGAAATGACCTTATATGTGATCACAAATTAAGAAACATATATTCAAGAGTAGCTGCAGATAAATATATATGACCTTTTAAAATGCTCCAATGAAATAGGAGAATGTAGCTTTGTAGTTCTTTTGTAGTCTCCATTTGTAGGCAGGCCACAACACCAAGAAAAGCACAGTGGGGGGGACTGTGGAGAAGGCAAACGAACTCAACAACTTCTTCAACAGGTTTGACCAGCCCACAACCCCCCCACCCTCACCCTCACCTTCACTACAGAGTCCTCTCCCCACTCTCCTGCCTCCCTCGCTTCCCCCCCTTCCTGACACCATGACACCCCCCTCCTCCAATCCCTCTCTCAGCAGCAAGACATCTCCCCCCCTCCCCTCCTCCCAAACATCTCCCAGTGTCACAGTGGATCAGGTCAGGAGGCAACTGAGGAAGCTTCGCCCCAGAAAGGCAGCAGGCCCAGACAAGGTGTGTCCTAGGATGCTAAAGGCGTGTGCTGCTGAACTTGGGGAGCCGCTACAACGAGTCTTCAACCTCAGTCTGCGACTGGGGAGAGTGCCCGCCCTATGGAAGACATCCTGCATCGTCCCGGTCCCCAAAAAGAACCGGCCCAATGAGCTGAATGACTTCCGACCGGTGGCACTGACGTCACATCTTATGAAGACTCTAGAGCGGCTCTTCCTCAACTTCCTCCGACCACAGGTACAACATGCCCAGGACCCACTACAGTTTGCATACAAGGCGGGTGTCGGAGTGGAGGATGCCATCCTGTACCTCCTACACAGAGCCCACTCACACCTGGATGGGGGAAAAGGCACGGTCAGGATACTGTTTCTTGACTTTTCCAGTGCCTTTAATACCATCCGGCCCTGTATGCTTCAGGAAAAACTGAACAGGATGGAGGTGGACCCCTGCCTGGTGGCTTGGATCTCCGACTACCTCACCGACAGACCACAGTACGTCAGGCTGAAGGACATCACGTCTGACACTGTGGTCAGCAGCACAGGAGCACCACAGGGAACTGTGCTGTCCCCTCTTCTCTTCACCCTGTACACCTCTGACTTCTGCTACAACTCTGAATTATGCCATATTCAGAAGTTTGCAGATGACACGGCCATCATGGGGTGTATCTGGGATGATCAGGAAGAGGAGTACAGAAGTCTGGTGAGGAACTTTGTCGCATGGAGTCACACAAACCACCTGCAACTCAACACCTCAAAGACTAAGGAACTGGTTGTGGACTTCGGGAGGTCTAGAGCAGGTCCACTGCCGGTTCAGATAGAGGGGGAGGAGGTGGAGGTGGTCAACAAGTACAAGTACCTCGGGCTGTGGGTGGACAATAAACTGGACTGGTCATGCAACACAGAGCACCTGTATAAAAAAGCCCAAAGCCGACTGTACTTCCTCAGGAGGCTGAGGTCTTTTAACATCTGCAGGAAGCTCCTGAGGATGTTTTACCAGTCAGTGGTTGCTGGAGTACTTTTCTATGCTGTGGTGTGCTGGGGGAGCAGCACAGCAAAGAGGGACTCATCCAGGCTGGAGAAACTGATCAGGAGGGCTAGCTCTGTGGTCGGCATGAAGCTGGACACTCTGGTGACAGTGGCAGAGAAAAGGACATTAAAGAAACTGATGGACATTATGAACAATGCTGGGCATCCTCTGCACACGGCCATAAATAATCAGAAGAGTCTGTTCAGTGACAGGTTGCTTCTCCCCAAGACAAGAACTAACAGACTTAAAAACTCCTTTGTCCCACACGCCATCAAACTGTTTAACTCCTCTCTGGAGGGGAGAGGGAGGGGAAACAGGAGGACAAAGGAGGGGGGAACAACTAAGCTGTAGTGCCTCTTCACCTCACTGTGCAATACCTTGTGCAATACTTTTTGTAAATAGTCAACAGTGCAATAGACTCAATACTTGAAATGTGCAATTCACTTGTATTTTTATTTTTTATTCCTATTTATTCTATTTATCTCCTTTGTATATTTTATTTATATTTGTCTCTGTATTTATATGTGTGTGTGTGTGTGTGTATATATATATATATATATATATATATATATATATATATATATATATATATATATATATAAACAATTCTGTAACTGTAACTTCGGTCGTTGCTGTGCTTTTTGGAAGTCGAATTTCCCAGAGGAACCCACCCGAGGGATTAATAAAGTTCTATCTTATCTTATCTCTGAAAATATAAAGTAGTATAAAGTAATTCATTTTCATTTCAAGTACAGCTAATGCTAAAACCTCCTGGGACCTGACATTGACAATCTATGCAGTAGGGCCTTGTAAATAAACCTCATGCAAGGTTGCCTGCTTTTATTCATTAGGGAGGACCATTCCACTTTTTCATGTAAGATACAATGGTGAGTAAGAAATTAATCACCTGTGCTAAATTGCAACGCCCGGTGATACACAGAGTCAAGTGGCTTCAAGGTGGTCGAAGCGTGCATATAAACAATATCCCTGCAATCAAGCACAGACAAAACTGTGGACTACACAGTGATCTGACTATCTGCGAATGACAAAGACCTGAAGAAACAAGATCCCAATCTCTGTCTTTAACTTTGACAGGTTTTCCACATGTTTTTTTTTAAACTGTAAAATCTCTAGTATTTAAATAAAACCAGATACCTTTACAAAATAAAGTCAGAGAAAGATTAACAAAGACATTTATCAACATGACATTATGTTTCTGGTTACTAGTGCTGAACAGTGTTGGTCAAGTTACTTGAAAAAAGTAATCAGTAACTAATTACTGATTACTTCCCCCAAAAAGTAATCCCATTACATTACTGATTACTTATTTTCAAAAGTAATTAATTACTTAGTTACTTAGTTACTTTTTAAAAACACGATTTACAACCTGAATAGGTGATAAAGCGATAGATCTTTCAGCCCAATTCTACTTTTTCTGCATAATCCATCATACAAAATGTAATCCAATGGAAAAGTCTCTTTTTAAAACTTGTTTTATTATTTTTAATCTTTTAACTTTATGCATCAAGCAAAAATTTAATTATATGCACCATTCTCTGACTGGAAGAAATTTGTTTAATATTTAAACCTATTTTCTGCACATTCCAGCACATAAAATATTTTTTTGTGTGTTTACACTCAGTCTTTCAAATAGATGCAAGTAAAACACAGCAGAAAATAAATAAAGTCAAAGACTCAGCGGTCCTGTTGCTCTATTTTCACCTGTAAAGCAGGACTGGAGCAGGCGGAGGTTTACCCTGGTGCAGGTGTGGAAGAATCCGCGAGTTTCTCTGTGAGTTTCCCATTACGTCGTAGCGCACTCGGTGCTTGCTTGGAAGTTTAGGGGGTGTTTTTCGCTGTAAAAAGAAATTTTCTTCCCACGCACAACGGACACTAATGTTTTTGTCACTTTTTATGGAGTCAAACTCAAAGTAAGGTCAGTACTTCCACGCTTTAAACGCTGCACGCTCATACTCTCTCTGCACTCGATATATTATCCACTGTTGATCTGCACACAGCTGTTGTCACAACGTCGCACTTGCTAACGTCATTGTCATGAGACATTCTCGCAAAAAATCACGGTTTTAGTAACGCAGTAACGCAGCATTCCTATGGGAAAGTAACGGTAATCTAATTACCGTTTTTGCAATAGTATTCCCTTACTTTACTCGTTACTCGGAAAAAGTAATCGGATTACAGTAACGCGTTACAAGTAATGCGTTACAAGTAATGCGTTACAAGTTTCACTTAATATTTCTGTTTTTATGTTACATTTTATATTTTAACCATTGTATGTTAATATTCTTTACATATACTATGTATTCTACGGAGCCCCGCAGGGGACATGGGAGAAAAAAAAATTAAGACGAACTAACTCAGGATCTCACAAAACTTTTGCGAGATCTCGCAAAACAAACTCAGGATCTCGCAAAACAAATTCGGGATCTCGCAAAAGTTTTGCGAGATCTCGCAAAAGTTTCAGCCGCATTCTTCTCGACCGGGAGGAACACTGCTTTTCCGGCACATCGTGCCTCGACCTCCCGGTCGGCTTCGAGCAGGCGTCCGAAGAATGCGGCTAAAAGTTTTGCGAGATCCCGAGTTTGTTTTGCGAGATCTTGCAAACGTTTTGCGAGATCCCGAGATAGTTTTGCGAGATCTCGCAAAAGTCCGTCTTAATTTTTTTTTCTCCCATGTCCCCTGCGGGGCTCCGTAGTATTCTGCCCTGATTACTATGTAATTGTTTGCTGATGCAATAACTATCTGAAAAGGGCCTCATTAGCTTGAAGAGTTTAACTTATGAAGTTGTTAATAAACGTTTCAGATTGGTTATTTTTTCCTTTGACATTTTGCTTGTTTAAGAAGAGAAATCAGACTCACAGGCAGCACACTCAAAGGGCATTTGCAGCATCTCAGACGCCAAAGTTCAGATTTTGACAGACAATGGGGGATTCATTGAGTATGAGTGTTAAATCTGAATTTATTATGAGTCTTTTAAGGATGCTAAACTTAATGACTAAAATGTTACTTTTCATGGGTAAAACTAGAGCTTTGATTTTGATGGGAAAAGGGGAGGCGTCTATATAAGTCCATATAGTGTATGCATTCAGTTTATAATTTGTACTGGAAATTATTTACCATTCGAACAAACATGTCTGTGTTCTATGTTGTCTACTGTATGCCAGGCCCTCACTTTTAAAGCGTACTGAGTGAATACAGACGCAGATAGTCTCCCTCTTCGCTCTGTTAGTGCCTGTGCCTTTGAAAAGCGCTCCTGTTTGTTTACTCTGTAGTCTCAAATTGGGCGTGATGCTTGGTTAGATTTCCATCAGGAGCTGGCTGGAGGTCATTGCAGGGGACCAGCTTCAGTCCTGTGAAGTCTTCAGCTGCCTATGTTTAGCAGAGTACTTCTCTAATGCTTTTGCAAAAAAAAACCAAAGTGCCTCGGTGGAATTCAGTGAGAGTAGATGGGAAATTGGCAGCAATTCTGTTACCCATTTCATAAAAGACTCAAAGACCTAAATGATATCCTCAGTGGAGTTCTGACAGCCTATTTTTCATATAGCTTAATGAATATTTGATGGATTGCGAGTATGAGTCAACCATATGAACTGTTAAGAGGGGGTTAGTTGTACATGCTTAAATGACTTCTGATAAAATATAAAATACAAGAACTTTAGAAAATATATATCTTGAAACCGTGAATGATATTAAAGTTCATGTACTGTTTTAATTGTTTTGTTTAGTTTCTAAGTGATACCATTGACACCACTACCCTTCACTGCCATGCAGTCTAAGTGTTTTGGCTTGCTTCATGTCCTAGACCCAGTTAGTCAGGTTTAAATGGATAACGGGAAGCTTGCTACCTATTCTGTTTGCAATTCTTCTGCATTTCCCAACTTATACAGAGTTTAAGCACAAATACTTTGTGAATCTAATCAATGGAAGTCATTCTGTGACCAGAGTTGGTTGTGTTGAAACAGGACCTTAAATAGAAAAAAAATTATTATAATATATAATTATAATATAGTCTGTAGGTGATCTGCATACATTTAAAGCTAAATATGGGGTCTATTTCTAGTTCTGTTTTCACTGGTACCCCTACTTGGTACATCCTAAACCTGCATCATCATATACTGTAGCAGATTATACACGAGCATGAAGTTGTGAAAGTTGTGGCAAATGGGGGGAAAAGGACTGGGTATAGTGATGGCCACACTTACTGGCTTCACGTATTCACGGCTGCACAACTTAAATAATCAAAACATTAGGTATTTAAAAACCAGATGATGAGTGCAGCCACTGATAAGATAACTCGCCGTCATTGGCTTTTCTTTGAAGCGCACAGGCTTTGGAAGTTATTCTACAATAGTCTGCTTAATGCCTTTCATTTACCAAACAGAGCTGCTGTGTGATTGTGGCAGCACAATCACTGCTGTTAGATCACACATTTAGATGACTGTAAAGAGACACCCTAGAGTAAAGAAAAGGCCTTTAGTATAGTCAACTAATCCATCCAGTGCCATGGTACTGGGTCGTACCATGGCACCATCCATCCATCCATCCATCCATCCATCCATCCATCCATCCATCCATCCATCCATCCATCCATCCAGGGCATTGTTTGGTTTTAGCACTGTTTATGGTTATGTGAATGATATGAATTTGCACTGAGCTGCTTACCTCCTATAATTTGAAAAGTACTATTAGTATCACCACACCATCAAACATACCACTGCGACACAGGGTAGGGTCATCAAGACTGTGCAGCAAAGAAAAGAAAAGAAAAGTCCTGAAAGTTAACTTTAAATGCGGCCAGGATCTGGACTTTATTGAAAATGGTTCAGTAAGTGATTTCTTTCTGGAAATGCAATTTCAAGGCTTCGAGACAACAAAGACAATGTTGACTTTTATGTTATTCAGATTTCATTCGTGGGGACATTTTCCCGTCTACTGACCACCAGATTCACATTATGAACAAATGTTTAAACAAAGTTGTAGAAATATGTGATTTACATCCAAATGTTTTGGCAGGGAACACCTCCCCAGGTAACTTCAAAATGCCTTTGAATGCAAAGGTCCCAAAAGTAGAAACACAAAGAGATTTGCAGTCATTTCTGTTTCTGCTTTACTCTTTTTGATATCCTGAGATTTCTGGCAATGACAAAAACTAACTTTTCTTCATAAATTGTTTTATAAAGGGTTTTTTTTTTGCTACTGCAATTATCTGATAGGGATCTTCTGTAATTTGGCCTTAGTTTTAGTAAATAAAAAAATATATAATTTTTCTAACAAATGAACAATTGATTTGTACTACTATTCATCCATCTATCCATTGATAGACACAGTGGGCTGTATTGGCATGGTTATTTATTGCTTCCTGCATGGTGCCAACTTTGCTTCAGGCAGCTTGCTCGGTGATTTTCTAGCAGAAAACTCTCCCTTTTTTGTCACTCTGTGGGATTTGGAAAGACTCCAGCAAACTACCTGCAGAGTCCCTCGGTACACACAGCGGTCGTGGATGAATTTGTGAAAATCAGCCACTATGATGAGAAGCTGAGAATGTTGAGAAGCAAAAAATAAAGAATTGTAGTAATAATTAGCACAATTATTAATAACTTTTAATAACTTTAAAAATGGATTTGGGCGTAAGTTTATTTTTTCACTGGTAGATTAAACTGAATCTTTTTTATTTTTGTTATTTTAAACAAGAAGGGCATTTTTTCCAGACATCATCAATAAGTTTAAGATCTGGTATAATATACACAGCATGTGTTCTCTGGTTTCATTAAAACAAACAAACAAACAAACCACAAATTAATAATTTTAGGACACTGAACTAATAAATGACGAAACACGACACTGTTCCCTTCTACACTGCGTTCACAATTTAATGTGTGAGTTCAGGAAAACACACATTTTGATTTTTCTGTGTTTCTTTACATGTGATACTGTGACATTTTTAAGCCTTTATAGGTAGCAGCACAAATGAGATTCACCTGGGTTAGTTAAATTACTGAAAAAAAATCTATGATAAAATGGGACTTGTTCATAATGATTTCTCTTCTTATTCATTGACTACCCCTTGAATCACACTCTGGTTTAATTGGTGGAACATATTGGACTTTTTCACACCACATAAGCCAGACTGGCCCAAGTGAAAAAAAAAAGGGACAGCTCACTGGGCTGTGCATGACTGCTCTGGAGTCGGTGGGAGGAGTGTCAAGTCAAATGTACGGAAATGATCCCTTCAGGCCATTCATCCCTTCTATTCATGTGTGACCTACTCCTACTCTATAGGGATTAAAACAATATCACTGTCCCAACTAAGAATGAGATGTAGATTTTATTTTGTAAAGTAAAGATGAGTTTACTAACACATATTAGGGTGCTGCAATAGTTTATAATAAACAAGTAAAGCGGAGATTCTTTACATTTAGTCTACATATTGTTGTAGCCCTTGTTAAATCATAAATTGACTGATTAACTACATATTTTGGAAAGCTGGGGTCAGTTTTATACCCAGGCTTGATTACTTCCACAATGGCTGAATAAAAGACCTCAATAAGCAACACAACATGTTACGATCTAAAGAAACAGCTAAGAAACAAAGTTATTGACATCTATCAGGCTGGAAAGGGTTACAAAGCCATTTCTAAGCTTTGGAGTGAACTATGGTGAGAGCCATTATCCACAAATGGTGAAAACGCAGTGGTGAATCTTTCCATGAATGGTCGGCCACAATTACTCCAAGAACACACTGACGACTCAACCAGGAGGTCACAGAAGAACCCTGAACACCCGCCCTCTCACATCATCTATAATTGACTGAGACAGGACTCTCTTCCAGACACTCTAAACCAAGGCACAATGTACATTCCAAATTCCTTTAACTTTAACTTTAATTTTAAATAGGTTTATATTGTCTATCCTGTAAAATAGTCAGATGTCTATTCATACAGGGAATGCAGAATTATTAGGCAAATGAGTATTTTGTCCACATCATCCTCTTCATGCATGTTGTCTTACTCCAAGCTGTATAGACTCAAAAGCCTACTACCAATTAAGCATATTAGGTGATGTGCATCTCTGTAAAGAGAAGGGGTGTGGTCTAATGACATCAACACCCTATATCAGGTGTGCATAATCATTAGGCAACTTCCTTTCCTTTGGCAAAATGGGTCAAAAGAAGGACTTGACAGGCTCAGAAAAGTCAAAAATAGTGAGATATCTTGCAGAGGGATGCAGCAGTCTCAAAATTGCAAAGCTTCTGAAGCGTGATCATCGAACAATCAAGCGTTTCATTCAAAATAGTCAACAGGGTCGCAAGAAGCGTGTGGAAAAACCAAGGCGCCAAATAACTGCCCATGAACTGAGAAAAGTCAAGCGTGCAGCTGCCAAGATGCCACTTGCCACCAGTTTGGCCATATTTCAGAGCTGCAACATCACTGGAGTGCCCAAAAGCACAAGGTGTGCAATACTCAGAGACATGGCCAAGGTAAGAAAGGCTGAAAGACGACCACCACTGAACAAGACACACAAGCTGAAACGTCAAGACTGGGCCAAGAAATATCTCAAGACTGGTTTTTCTAAGGTTTTATGGACTGATGAAATGAGAGTGAGTCTTGATGGGCCAGATGGATGGGCCCGTGGCTGGATTGGTAAAGGGCAGAGAGCTCCAGTCCGACTCAGACGCCAGCAAGGTGGAGGTGGAGTACTGGTTTGGGCTGGTATCATCAAAGATGAGCTTGTGGGGCCTTTTCGGGTTGAGGATGGAGTCAAGCTCAACTCCCAGTCCTACTGCCAGTTTCTGGAAGACACCTTCTTCAAGCAGTGGTACAGGAAGAAGTCTGCATCCTTCAAGAAAAACATGATTTTCATGCAGGACAATGCTCCATCCCACGCGTCCAAGTACTCCACAGCGTGGCTGGCAAGAAAGGGTATAAAAGAAGAAAAACTAATGACATGGCCACCTTGTTCACCTGATCTGAACCCCATTGAGAACCTGTGGTCCATCATCAAATGTGAGATTTACAAGGAGGGAAAACAGTACACCTCTCTGAACAGTGTCTGGGAGGCTGTGGTTGCTGCTGCACGCAATGTTGATGGTGAACAGATCAAAACACTGACAGAATCCATGGATGGCAGGCTTTTGAGTGTCCTTGCAAAGAAAGGTGGCTATATTGGTCGCTGATTTGTTTTTGTTTTGTTTTTGAATGTCAGAAATGTATATTTGTGAATGCGGAGATGTTATATTGGTTTCACTGGTAAAAATAAATAATTGAAATGGGTATATATTTGTTTTTTGTTTAGTTGCCTAATAATTATGCACAGTAATAGTCACCTGCACACACAGATATCCCCCTAAAATAGCTAAAACTAAAAACAAACTAAAAACTACTTCCAAAAACATTCAGCTTTGATATTAATGAGTTTTTTGGGTTCATTGAGAACATGGTTGTTGTTCAATAATAAAATTATTCCTCAAAAATACAACTTGCCTAATAATTCTGCACTCCCTGTATTAATGTACAGAATTCAGAACCCCCCCCCCCCCATTGTACAGAACCCCCCATTTTTGCACATGTCGAGTAGCGTGTCATTTCACTGTGTGTTATACTTGTATAACTATGCATGTGACAAATAGAGAACCTTGAACCCTGAACAAAATGTAAAGAACTTGTGTTACTTTTCCAAGTTAAGGTTCATGATTCAACAATAAGAAAAAGACTGGACAAAAATGGCATCCACTGGTTTCAAAGAGAAAACCACTGTTGCCCAGAATGAACACAAAGGATCATCTTATATTTGAACCACGAGACTTGTGGCAAAATATTCTTTGGACTGTCGAGACAAAAGCTAAAGTTTTTGGAAGGTTTGAGTCTCGTTACATCTGGTGTAAAACTTTGCACAGCATTTAAAAAAAAGAACATCATACCAACAGTTAAACATGGCAGTGGTAGTGTGATAGTGTGTGACTGCTTTGCTGATTTAGGACGTGGACGAACTCCAGAAATCGATGGGACCATAAATTCTGCATTCAGTACGTCCGACCATCAGTTTCTACCCTGAAGCTCATCTGTATTTGAGCTGTGCAATGGGACAATAATGTGAAACACACCAATCCACCTCTCAGTGGCTAAAAAAAAACAAAATAAAGCTGTTTGAGAGGCCGAGTCAAAGTCTGGACTTAAATGAGACTTAGATGCTTTAGTGCAGAGATTCCCAAAGTGGGGGGCCCGCCAGACAGGGCTCCCACACAAATGCAAAGCAGAAGATGAAGCATCGCCAAATATGTTTCCAAACCAACTTCCTTCCAAGCAAAATACAAGAAAATATGATGACTGTGTAGCCTTTGGCTTCACCTGCACAAGTGACAAGGTAGGTCTCCCCGACAGAATTACTTTTCTTTGCAAGATCTCACAAAAGTTCATCTTAATTTTTTTTAATCTCCCATGTCCCTTCCGGGTCTCCATATTAAACAAAGGGGGGCCTAGCAAAAAAAAGTTTGGGAACCGTGGCTTTAGGGTGACCTTAAACAGCCGTTCATGCTTAAAAACCGTACAACGGGGCTGAATTAAAAAAATTTCTCCAAAGAAGAGTGGCCTCATTGCCAGCTATCACAAGTGCTTGATGGCAACTTCTGCTGCCAAGGTTGCTACAACCAGTTATTAAATTTAGGGACAAATTACTTTGTCACACAGGGTCAAGTAGGTAAGTCATCATTTAAAAAACTGCATTTTATATTTACTCAGGTTATCTTTGTGCAATATAAAACTCTGTTTGATGATTTAAAACATTTAAGTGTGACAGATATTCAAAGGTGGTAGACACTTTCTCACAGCGCTGTATGTTTCCAGTGATCATTTGTTAATAGTTTGTTTTTGCAGCAACTGCCCATCAGGAATTAATATGAATTAATGAAGGGACTATTCAGCTGTACTAAAAACGATGAACACAATGCTACACAGTACCCATAAATATATGCCTGCCTAGTGATTCAGGGTTGCAGTGATGAAAATGTAAAGAATAACTTTCACCATCCGCTGGTGCAAACTGCAGAAAGTGTCTGCACACAAACACTCCAAGCTGATGTCGCGAAGCTGTCTTTCTCCACATGCCTGAGGTCATCATGAAAGGTGTCACAAAAACAGCACGTAGATTGTTTACTCTAAATTCTAGTTGACAAATATATCACAAAGTGGTGGCAAACGGATATGATTAACCTAAATTTATTCACAACTTCATGTTTTGGTTGTAATCGTGATGAATGAATGAAGAATTCCCGAGTTAGATCGCTCCCTTTGAACAAGTCTTTTGGTTGACATAGTAAACATGGCCAGTAAACAGTTCCATAATCATAAACAACAATGCTGCCACTTTAATATGGAAAGAAGCGTCAGGGGCAAATCACTGCGTCACTGCACTCGGGGATCGCTGTTTATATGCTTTGCTTTTTTTGACAAACCATGCTGGCTTTGTTCAGTGGCAGAATGGCTCACCTAAATACAACAGTGCACCTGCTGTCTCCTTTCATTTCTTGTTCGATCACAGCACATAATTGCTAGTCAGCACCTGCTAAGCATTCATGATGTGGGAGTGCCTGTGAAAATACAAACATATGTACAGAATTTTTGATCTTCCTGTTTAAACTCTCAGTTCCGCCGTGTTGTAGAGGTGCAATGCTAAATTTTAACATAAAATAAACACGAGGCAGATGACATATGAGGGCCTTACAAGACTGACTGGGAAAAAGCCATGGAATAATCTTTGCCCACAGGGCTCATTGATCTGCCTTTGAAGAGCTGAGAGGATGAGAACATACAGACATGCCAATGATTACACATTAGGGTTCTGCAGTTGTGTTTCACAGTAAAGTGACACATTTGTGCTTTATTTGAAGTATGACAGGATAAACTGACATGCACATGTTATGTAATATTCATCATCCTTCCTTAAAGACATTCATGGTAACACTCGTGTTTGTGACGATAAGCCTCAACCTTCTACTATCACTTCCACAGAACCTATAGGATTGCCTTGAAGAAGTCCAGCTTCAATCATCATTGGACTTTACCAGAACAGCTTTGCATGTTTCACAGCTCCAAAATCATTATTTATCTTATGCTAGCTCTTCATGCAGCACCTCACTTCATCCTGAGTCTGTAACAAGCCATCTCTTTGTAGCTCCATCTCTCTCTTTTCTCTGATTTCCTGCTGCTTTGCCTCGTTACAGCAGCACTGCCTCGTCTGTTGCTTGTGTGCAGGCTCTGAAAACAATCTGCAAAAATACTATAAAATATAAGTTCCTGATTAAAATGGTCACTTCTCAAATCCATCCACTTATGTTTGAGACTGAGTCTGATCCGGAACTTGAAAGCTGACAGCACATGCGCAGCCTAACCGAAAAACCTACTCCATACTCCATATTTCCTGCCTTAATGGACAAGTGCATTGGCTTGAGGCTGAGGCTAAAAACTGACTGACAAAAAGAAACTGCACCCACTGTAGTATAGTGCTTTTTTCCCCAAAAATGGAAAGCAAATGTAATTTTACTTCATAACCAACAAAACTTATAAAGTAGTCCTAAACAGAGCAGCAGAAAAACGTAGGATGCAGCAGGTGGTTGCTGTGTTAAAAAATAAAAACGCATTTAGAGCAGCTTTTGGCTGAAAGAGATAAGATGTACATACACTGACCTTATTTGAAACTATAGGTATCTAACATTGTAACAAACGAAAGAAAGCAAAATCGTTCCACTTTAAAATTGTGCCATCTAAACCAAACAAAAACAAAGCCAAAACGATTACGCTATCACATCATTTTCCTGTAACATTTTTTTCTAATGTGCAGCTGTAAGAGGTGAATCAATTACAAAAGATTCACTACCCTGCCAACATTTCTGTCTGTCTTTTAGCAGCCTGCACAGCCAGTCTCTCAGGCACTTACAGCTGGATTGTAGCTCAGTAGCAACACCAACAAATAATTCTTGATAGGACCTTTTTCAGTTTGTTTGGCTTTCAGCTATTTCTGGTTTACTTTAGCTCATCTGACACCTCAAATACCATGTCTCTTCTTCCACCAACTCTAATGTCTTTTTACATTGGCAATTTTTCTGCTTTTCCAGCTGCAAGAAAATAAAAACCCAATTCTGCTGCCTCTCTGTTAATTTTCCTGTTTTTTGCAGGGAAACAAATGTATACTGGTAAAGGAAACATTAAGAGCAGATGCAATGCTCACTGTGATGGATAACCCAAAAAGTAACTATATTACCAAGGGCTTATGTTCCCCAGTTTCATAATCTGCTTACACACATCAACCTCACTGCACGCCTCACCCACGTGCAGCAAGTTTCAGAGCTGAAATTTTCACACTGGTGAACACAGCACTTTGGGAACATAAGAATGGCCTCTGCATAACAAATTAAACTCAAGCTCAAAGCATGTTGCTGTTAAGTGAAGGAATTGAATATGATACTGCAAATCTGCAGTGCCCCAAAAGTGGTAGGCGTCATCTTTGGGAAATGGCTACTCTGATTAAAATTTCAGTGGAACAACTGGGACGGATCAGTCGATAAGCAGGTTGACAGGTGTCGTTAAACAGAACCAGGATGGATTTTTCTTTACTTTCAGTGTTTTTAAGTTAAGCTAACTGACTTTATTTTACCATCTTTATTTTAATGAATTATTCCTGTGGAGTCTGATTTGGCCACAACCTTAATAAATATGCAAAACAATATGCTCCACAGTAAGTAACAATATGTCTTCAGCAAATGTGAAATTGGAGGATAAAAACTTGCAACACTCAATATGCCTGTGTGGATGAAATCAGTTAAATAAATCATACAGCTTAGTTAATTCAGAATATTACAAAAACCACTCGCTGGTTGTAAATATAAAGGGCATTGGTGTTAGCATTCGTGCCAGAGATGCAGGAAAACAGTACTCTGCAGATCCTGCAAAGCCAGTAGCAATTACAAAGAAAAGAAATTGTTTTTGATGATGCTGGGGATATGGAGATCACTTCCACTCGGCTAAGTGAGTCATCCAGCCTTTTCAGCTCTTTGACAGGCAAAAAACTCCACCAGCTACCTTGTTTGTTCCTGTCATGTCTGTTACTGAGACTGTAATGCTTGATACTTGTTCGAGTGCCCGTGTGTCTGTATGTGTATGTGTGAGTGTGTGTGTGTGGTTTAATTTAGAGGTACAGTACTTATGGCATACTAGCATGAATCTTAAATCTTCTAGAAAAAACTAACTTTGGTTTGTGCAGAACTGAGCACAGTTACACAGCTATATCATTTAAAGCACCGACACACTGTTCATCTTCATGATCTCAAAGAGATCGCGGAAAGTCTTTCTTGGAGGAAGGAGAAAACATTGGCTTCATGAACTGTGGGTTGTGGGAAGGTACAGTTACATGGGGACCCAATCCTAGCAATTAAAAAGAAATGAGCAAATAAAATCAATGAGGATCACTTACGCTGTGGTGTCAAAGGACTCACCAGAGGACAACACAAGTCTATATCTTAATTAGGAGAAATAATGTGTTTATGGGCCCAGCACAGAGGAAGAAGTTGGCAAACTACAATGGTCTTTACAAATCACACCAAATTTAAAGCTAAAAGAGTTAATTAATTCCACTGGACATGCTTTTAAGTATGTTTACTAATCCCTGTTCAGCCACACATCATCACTGTAACAGTTTTTGTGTAAAGCTCTTCATTATTTAGTGGGGGGTGCAAAAATATGCAAATTTGAACTCTGCTGAACTTTGTGGGTGCAGCCAACTGAAAACTGTTCACAATAACAAACAGAGAGACAGAGAAAAACCCAGCCTTTCTTTGGTTAATTATTTCCATACCTGCATTGTATAGTAATAAGCTTACAATATACAAATATCAGATATAAAACCTCCATAAAAATAAAAATATTTATTTATTAGCTTAATTTAAGCAAGCAGATGTGACTGCAAATGAGCCTGAGTCTCTCAGTGGTAGTAAAGTGCTGCTACCAGCAACAGCAATGTGGATAAAGGTGCATGCAGCATCATCCAGGGCTGAAATATGAAAGAAATGCAGCTTCTGTAGTGGCCACTTTAGAGATGCTCTAAAAGCAACTGAATCCTAATAGGCTCCATCTTAAAATACCCAGCTAAGCTTATTAAGAGTCATGTTTATAGCTTGGTACAAAAGGTCTCAGTCACACCAGGTTGAAAAATGTGTATTCCCTAAACAAAAAAGCTGCTTTTGAGTTCTTTGTTTGGAAGCCGATTGCTGACATCACCCATAGTTTTCATAAAAGATGCCAACTTGTCTGACAGCATTCACCATTTTACTCTCTAATGTTGGCCGATCAGAAAGTCTAGAACCTAGGAGGGAAAAAGTTAAAGATGACAGTTTCTAAATGGAGGGACAGTAACTGTGTGTCTATATGTAACTCTAAGTGTATATTTTGTCTATATCCGCCATTGTAGAAATTCATCTCATGTAAACAATAACGTGGTGCACAGGGCGACGTCAACAAGCCCCACACCTTTGGCGTTGCGTGACTAAATCTCAGTTTTCCTCATCCACATGTAAACGCAAAAACAAAGTTTTCGAAAATCTGTGGCAGGAAAATCCCAGTTTTCAGTGATCCAAAATGCCGTTTACATGTGGACGAAAGGCCCAAACGGAAAGAAAAAGCTGCGTTTTCAAAAATACCCATGTACATGTGGACGTAGCCTGTAACTGTAAAATTGTATCAACTCTTAAAAGCTAGCTAACTAAGCTAATATAAGCAGCAGCAGCAGATTGAAAGTTGTGTCTCTAAATGACCCTGATGTTTATAGTTGGTTAGCCGTTGTTTGTTTAGCAGTGTTTTGTGGCCAGGTTTGCAGATTCAGTTGCATTTTTAACATGAAGGAATGAAACAGTAAGTATGTCGAGTGTAACTGGTAATATTAGCTAGGGTTGCTGGGGCATTGAACAAGAACATTAAACTAGAATTAGGCTAATTAGCTGAAAATACTGAAGCCACCCATCAAACTCTTTTCATGTTAAGACTGTGAAATGTGAAATCCAGTGACAAGCCTGACATTTGGAGTTAGAGCTGCAAAGCAATTTTTAAATCTCCTATTTGAGAAAGAGGTTAACAGTCAATTATTATCTGTCTCTAATTTTAGCCACATGTAGCTGAGACGGTTATGTTACACTGATAACATTTGCTTGTCAAAAATGACGTTGTTCACGATGTAGCCTGAGCCTAAAAAGCTACTGTAGAGTTTGAATAATAGGATGCGTGTCCCTTCCTCTTTCTCTCTCTCGCCGTCTCTCTGAGGGTATTTTAACAAGGTGCTGACAAGAAAAATGATAATGATGTGTCTGTCATGATGCAGAGCCGGGTAAATTTGTCACAATGGCAGGTGACTGATGGTCTAGGATCATCCAACGGCCAAACCCTGAATTCTTTCCCTGAACACACACGCAGACACACACGTGTAGACACACACAAAAATCACTCAGCACGGGTAGCTACAAGCAGGTAAATCACTTTCTTCCTCAGGTTTATCCTCATTGTTCATGAACTGCCTGTCTTTTTTTTTTCAGCCTGCAAGTGACAATGTCATTACAGTAACCTTTACAAAGTGTAAACTACTGTACTGTGACTGTAACTTTATATGTATGAAACCGATGCTGTGATCATTCTTCTTCTGCATAGCAATATGTAGGCTACATCAAAGTATTCACCAAGGTCGTTACTGTTTCAATGCTACACAGATTTCTGCTTTAATGCTCGCATAGATACAATGTGATGCTGACATCTTAACATGCAAACTGCTTTTTTTAATGTATCCAATAAAATCAGCAGTTGGTGTTAATTTGTTTGATTGCCAATATTTTAGTTTCTAATCTCATGGTGAGGCATTGTCAGTGTTAAGAGACATTTTAATGGTTCTGTAAAGCATTTAGAGCAATCTCTCTTCTTTTATTCAAAACGAAGGCATAGGCTATTTTCACAGCAGTTACTCTGATATGAAAGGGTAGGTAAAACCCAACTGTTATAAGGACATTATGAAGGTTATGCGCTGCGTTTATCCGCTATTTAATGTCAAAATGGCTGCTGGGAAAAAAAAAACTTGTGTAATCTAGATAGAACGAAAAATATTTCACCACCTACTCTTACATAGTACCACTGCGATACTGTCTTTTAATACTTACAATATTAATACTTAAATAGGGTTAGGTTAAAAAATATATAACAAGGTGTAAAGAGCATTGCATAGATTTGATATATTTAATCTATGTTATGCTTGACCTATTGGCTTATTTTATAGATTAAATATAATATTGAATTAATTAATTATTCAACAAAAAAAACCCCACAACACCAAAACCATCATCTGACAAACAAACAAGAATAAAATTACCAAACCGTGTTTTACATTTTCCACAATTCAAAAGACACAACATATCTTATGGCAGATAAATTGTGATTGTCAGATGTGACACAACTTTTATGTGCCGAGAGAGAAAAGACTGAAGTCACTGTGAGTTTTGTGTTTGGTGACTGAGCAGACATGCAAAGAACATTTCCATAAATATTTAAAGAGAAAGTAGGAAAGCAAAGCTGTTTTCATACAGTGATGGAGTCATGCTTATTAAAATCTGCCTTTCAAGGTTTAGATACACTAAAGTGCAATATAACACGTAGCCAGAACCTGATTGTTGCGACAGGATTTTATTTCTATTAGTCTAAATGACACGTGTATTAAGTTTAATAATGTTAATGTCAGTAAGGTTGCAAATCTACTGGCATTTAGCGAAGTCTGGTTAAGCCAAAGTATTTTCAGTATAAGAAAAATCCTTCTCAGGAAAGAAGATTAAAAAGAAAAAACTTCAAATGATAAATTATTCAAACCCAAAAAACTGAAAACACTTGGCCTGCCAGTTATTACCTGGCAAATAAACCAAAGGTAAAAACAAAATGTTCACAAATTTTGTCCATTATTTCTGTGCTCTTCAATGTAATTACAGATCACATTTCCATGGTGAATATCAGACATACACGGCATGTAAGAAATGACATTATGATTTCATTTTAAGCCACAAAGCCTGTCTTACAGCAGAAGGGCTCTGGCACCAATTCACCTTAATGTTACTAACTACATCTGTGCCTTTTTCTGTCGTGACATGTCAAAATGACCATCATTAAAAATAGATGTTACAGGCGTATTGGTACTATTAAGTATTGTGTGTGAATATATATATATATTTTTATTTTCTTGCTGTGTATTGGAGTGTTAGGAGCACTACGCTTGCAAACACATTAGTAACTATTTTACGTGCCAGAAAAAAAAAAATTGTTTTTCTTGGTAGATTTGGTATAGCAAATAAAAATGTAGATTTATTGGTTTGATTTTAATGAAAATAAAGAAACAGCACTTTATACATGCTTTTTTTTCTCCTCTTTTACTTGCTGTGGAATACTAAAACAGCCTTGAGCTTCTCCTGTGGTCATACAACTACTGATAACATCAATGGTATCAATAGTGACATTTAAACATGAGCAAGGTCCACAGGTAAATGCCACTGGGGGTTCTTCAAGGCTTTTAATCTAACCTCCCTTAATAGTTGATGATTTGAAAGGAGGACAATGACAGATTGTGTAGGGGTTCAATCCATAAATTTCTATAATGTAAAGATATGCTTCAGTGGTGAGAACTGACCTGTGATACATTTAGAAGTTGTCTCTGAAAGGCAGATCAATATTTCTTGTGAGCTGCATGGTAAGCAAATTGAAGTACAGTACTTTAGCAACAGATAACAAATACAAAATGTCACCAGACATCAAAAACAAATCTTTTGTAGCAAAAAATAAACATCCCCTGGGTTCTGCATTTCTAATTATAATACAATGAAACACACTGGCTTTCCAAAGCAAAACCCATGTCTGCACAAAAAAAGTGATTTAGAATAAAAAAAAATACACTTTTTCTGACACCCCAAGGGTGTTTGGGTCTAACTAGATTCATCATTCTGTTGCAACAACAGCTTTTCCCATTACTGTCAAGCACATCATCCCTTTGCGACAATAGATTTTCCTCTTCACAACCAAACAAGACACTAACTTTTTAACACATGTCATAAAGCTGTGAGACATCTCATTCAGTGCATGGGGGCCCATGTTGATCTGAGACTTCAGACATGCCATCGGAGAGAACAAACGGTTCGTCATCTCATGGTTTCTCAAATGACAGGCTTGTCACAAAACAGCGAAAAGCTTAGATGTGCAGTTCACTTGACACACAGTCTTTGGGGATGTCTCTTAAAAAATGGTGCCCCATTTAAAAAAAAAAAAAAATCTGTTAGTGTGGGTGGGAGGATGGGATTGGGGTACATAACAAATAAAGCACTGGCCTACAAAAGATCCAGAGGGAACACTCTATATGCCTTCTTGGTATCCATTTAACAGGAGGGCTTACAGCAGCCGGCTGCTTACAGCCAAACTGAAGTGCTATATTACTCACCATGCTCAGCTGGAAACACTATAGAAAATGTGTTTGCCTAGGATCTACTCTCCTTTATCAATCCCAAACAGCAGGGACTAGAGCTTTAAGCACTATGCCAGGGCTCCAGCAATAGCAAACAACATTTCAGACAGAAAAAGAAGAAATGGTTTCACAAATAAGATTTCAGTTTTGTCTCTTTAAAATCCTTTAAAGCTGAATCTATCACAGCGCATCCTACTGAATTCCCATCGAGACTATTCAAAGGCACTGCCTTAGAAAAGAAACATGCAGCCTTAGAAGTACAAGCTCAAGTTTGAACACATGTTGACGAACCTACAAAGAAAGAGAAAACGAAAAACAGGTGCAAGGGCACTCGATTCAGATCTTACCAATGAAGAGGTTCCATTCAGAATCTAGGTCTGCCTGGTTTGCTAGACAGCCTCTCATTACGTTGTGACAGTAGTTGGGACAGGGTTTGAGCCCAGGCATTCCACGACAGTATGGACAGTACAGCATCCTGGTCAAGGCTTTAACACATGCTGGAGCTACATTCACCTGCAAAGCAAAGAGATGCTTTTTCAGTTATGTCAGGGATTGAAATGGTGATTATTTCTAATAGAAGTTGAAATGTTTGATGGTAGTCAAAATTTTCCAAGAGGTTTCTACCAGCACCAGTGCATGCCAAAGCATCAGCAGTCAAAAATGCAGTTTTATATGAAACTATAGAGGGGATGGAAGTCGGACGGACACTACACTCTATTGCATCTTCTGAAGCTTGAAATGTGGAAATCCAGCAGATGAAACTGCATGACAAGGTTTACATCTCTGTCCATCTCCATTTATTGTGAAGGCTGTGCCTTTTGTTGTTGGGCCATGTAACTGTGCTGGCTTGAGTAAAAGTGACAGGATTCTCACATCTGCTTCCCCTCAGAGGTGGGGATGCAGAACGGGAAGTACATCTGATAATTGGCCTGTCAGCCTCTGTATTCATGGTTGACTTTAGATTTTGAACAGCACACACTGGAGACTTCTAGTGTGTGTGTGTGTGTGTGTGTGTGTCTGTGTGTGTGTGTGTGTGTGTGTGTGTGTGTGTGTGTGTGTGGGGGGGGGGGGGGGGGGGGGGGGGGGGATGGTTTCCGATGGGTCAGCAAAGCAGGATAGTTAAAAGTAAAGCTAACTAAGCCAAAAAGGGACGTATCCTTACATTTAAGCAATAAAAAATAATTCAGCAGCACTTTGGTTTAGCAGATATTCAATATATACTAACAATATAAATATGTGGAAAAAATATTGATAAAATATATGCAATTTGGTGCATAAGCAGTGATTTTGCGGACTTTAATTTAAAGTCCACAAAATCACTGCATTTTTATTCATTTTCTTTCACTAATGTATCACTTTAGTGCTACTTAAACTTCTGTTAATTTTGGTACTGTCAGACAAATAAAGAAATAAAAAGCAAAGACAGACGGCACAAAGCCTGCGACGAAAATAAAGCACAAATAAAAGAAGAATATAAGAAGATAAAAATGAAAAGAGAAGAACGCATTAGTGCACTACTGTAGCTCCATGGCAACATCTGAGGCTTTGCCATGACACTGCATACAGCCTGCGTCTGTTTTTAACATTCCAGCTTGTCTTTGATTTCACTCATACCATGACCAGACCACCTGTGTGTGAAGCGTGAGTGTGAGAGATTGGGGGGAAAAAAAGACAAGAGCGATGTTAGAAAAAAGGCAGAGAGAGAGAGACAGAGAAGCAGAAGGCAGAGATGAGCGCTGTTAATGTATTTGCTTCCACTGCTGCTCGGCACCAAGCGACAAGGATCAAATGAACCATCTTTGACATTTGCAATCTGCCAGTGACATCACGCGATGTCTTGTAAGAAGGCCATTAAACCGGGTTGCTAGCTGTCAGTTGTAGCGCTGCGTGTCATCCGCTGGTATGTGTTCTTGTAAATTGTTTATATCTCTCTGGGAGTGTAGCGAACATATGGGAATTTTTCAGGAACAAGGTTCATTTGACAACACATTAGAAAGCTGACATGCATGGGAAACCAGAGTGTTACATTTGAAACCATTAAAAAAATAGGACATCACTGCGTTATAGACAGAATTAGGAGAATATTACTACTGGAGAGCTGGAACACACACACACACACACACACACACACACACACACACACACACACACACACACACACACACACACACACACACACATATATAAATAAATCTGTGTGTGAGTGTTTTGCTATTTTCTACTCACGCACCACAGTCACACACAACACTCATGGTGCCCTGATGAGGAGTGTAGATGTTAAAAATATATTAATAATCAGTTAGAATATGCTTACAGATACATTACTATGTCTTATAGCCCATTTAAAAATGAATAGTGGTGTAAAGTAAAATGCTGCTAATCGACATATTTATAAATAATTCATATATTTATTACGTTGTTTCTTTGTTTTTTAAAGTGACATACTGTACACCGATCAGTGTACTGTTATAGGAGCCTACTATAACGCCTTATCGAACCCTTTGCGAAGGGCAGTTTTGTAATTTAATTTCTACATTTTCTGATTCACAAACTGAGCTCGAGGAAGTTTTTTTTTTCTAAAAGAAACATTAGAGCAGACTGAGAGTGAACAGGCTGTGGAGAAATCCTAAGATGCTGCCAAGGATGCAGAGCAACAAACACCAAGAAAACAGAGAGACAGATACAGATGAAGCAGACGGAGAGAAAACCGGACAAGACACTAGCAGACAAACAGAAGGAATAGGCAGGTGCCGTCACCACACTTGGAAACAGAAACAGGACCAACTAAATGCCAATCACAGTGTTTGGTTTGGAGAGAACATCCTGTAAAATTCCACAGACTTTCTGCTTCCAAATGTACACTTTATGATTTTCAGGATCCAATACATATCATACTATATATATGTATTTATATATATATTGCCATCTATTTACAGACCTTGAAGAGCAGTCTCCAGTGACAGTGCTCTCATCTTTAGATCTCAGCCTGTTTTCTTCCCTTGCCTTCAGTACTTGCACTTCATAAAAATCTGTATCTCACATAAATTCACAAAGTCTGACTGCTACATGCAATTCACCAATCGACTGCGACTGAGACAGGGATGAGACACTTTTCCGATCCTACTCCCCCCCACATCCCTGTGCTTCTTCAGAAATATCCCCTGCCCTCTCCCTCATCAACGACTCAAATCCCACAGATTAAATACGTTATCCTATCGAGCATTTGAATCATTTTTGTTTCACAAGCTAATTTGAATATAAATATGTTTTGCGTAGTGAGAGAGAGAGAGAGCTCGTCCCTTTTGTTTTCTCTTTTGGCTCACAGTGGCCTAGTCACTGTACCTGAGCAGCAACATGAAATCCAGTTTAAACCATAATTGTAAAACAACAACCAGTTGACAGCATGACTTTGGAGTATCTGTGCTTGATAACTTCCTTGTTTCGCTGTTGTGGTATAAATGATGGCAACATCATAGAGGAGGATAATGAAAATATAGTCCCTGCACCATCTGCAACATCAACATGCAATTTTTTTCCCAACTTGTAAAAAGGATTTCATTATTTATTCAAATATTAAATAATATATCTTTTTTTTTTTTAAATTGTCAGAATAACTTACTTCAGTCAATTCAATTACACTTGGCCCAGTTTCTCAGCATATAGAGAGAAAACACTGGGATTTTTTTTTTAACCACAGTCCAGTTTCAACTACGTCCTTTATATTCGATGTGGCTTTTTTTGTGGCAATAGAAGAAATACAGTTAATACTGCAAATGGGAAAAGTGCTTTAAGCTGCCCTAAAGCTTTGTGAGCCTTTGGAAAATTTGCATTAAAATGATGCCTCCTAACACAATTATCTTAGTGGGATTTTTTTTACATCATCGCTGTTACTGTGCCCAGCAGTCGCCGGGTGCCCTGGACGAAGGGTAATCTGATAATCTTGTTAGCACTTATTTACAGTTGAGTAGATAAAATATTTCACAGCAGGATGAGGGGAGAACTTGGAAGTGAGATGACTCAGATCCAGAGCAAGATTAAAACACTAATCTACTCATCTGATGTTTAAGTGCAACGATAACACCGCATGGAGAGCATGTGCTTGCGCGCAAGTCACTGTGTGTGTTTTGGAGTCGTGGAGGACGAATTCAGATCCTTTAAGCAGAAAAAAAAACCTTAATTAAAGTCCCAAACTGATAAATATGAGTGCCTATTATACTAAAAAATAATGTACTTTAGGCTTTAGTTATTACATTTTTTAAAGTGACTAAAGATAAAACACTGCATAGTTAATATTTTACCTTTTCATAACTTTTAAGTAGATTTTCTTGCAAACGCATACCTTTTTGTTCACATATATTGACACAAAACCTATTATAATATTTACATTATGTGATATTGACTTTGTTCTGTAAGTGCATTTACATAAGGACAGTGTGTGAATAAATAGACTATAAGAATGGGATGAGCCACAAACAGCAGCCAACTCATTAGCCTGCTTGAAGATGTGGTCAGCTCCTTAGGTAAGCGTAAACATTACCAAGAATTTAAAGTGCAAGATTATAAATGCAATGAGCCTTATGGGCAACAGCACAGCCCCATAAGGGGCCACAGTCAGGAGACATTACACACACCTGAATTCAATCAGCAATAAGACACATCAATGATGGGTAAATCATTAGAAATCGAATAAAAAGCGTTACCATTAAAATAAGGGATAACTCTGAAAGACACTCGGAAGATATCACCTTGTCTCTCCGACAAGGTGTTGCCATGCTTACACGGTGTGAGCTCCCTTTAGGGGCAACAAAGTAGGAGAAGCAAAGACGATGGAAATTGCTTTGTGCCACCAAGTAATGAAGTTGTGAGAAATGACAATGACTTTGCAAGCTACCAAGGCCAATCAAGGGGAACACTTGTGGGACGGTGAGGCTGTTGCCAAAAAATTGTCTCAATAGTTCTGTCATAATTATTGTGACAGGTTGTGTTGCTTCGCACTGATTGGACATGGATGTAAGACTGCATTGCTGCCCCAGTGTCCCCACTCAATTCCACAGCCATTAGTGTCAATGGCAATATGAGTGATTTGTTACTGTGCAAATAAGACTACCATCTGCTACGAAGAGAAACATGTGCTTGGTTGCATAAATCTCCGTGTAAAACTTAACCACTTATTTCTTCCTAACCAAAGGGTAACATTAAGGGATATTGCAATAAACATCTGATATTAATTCCATAAGTCACAGGAAATGCAAATTGTAAGAAGACGATTAGCAATTTCACGCTGCAAGGAAAATCTGATCAAATTGTTTTTATGTTTGTCGAACTCATACTTTTATTTTAAACATACTGTGAGAAAAGCTACTTTAAAATAAACTAATATTTAAAAAAGTCACGCTTATGCACAAGCTACTCCTTGTAGAAACGATCCAATCTGAGAGATAACAAAAAAAAAAAAAAAGATTTTTGGGGAGCATGGGAACCATTTTGGTGATGAACAAGCTTCATTGTAATGGCTTGCCAAATTGCCCTCTCCTGAAAAGTATTGCAGTTCATTTAACCATGAAGGTGATCTGACCCCAACCAAGTAGTATTACTTCTCTAAACATAGCCACATCTTAATCACAAGGGTGTCAGAGCAGAAAATACTCATATGGGTCCTTGTGGGAGGTGCCAACAGATGTCCTGAATTGTAGGTAGACATTTTGTATGTATTTTTTATGTATATTTATTACCTGTGTCTATGTATCTTATATGTACCGTATACTCCCGTATCCAGTCAAATTATAAGACGTTGATGTAGCAGTAATGTATAACAATGTTAGAATTGTATCGTATTTGTCACAGCGGCAAATGCCATACATGGTCAGTAACAAATAATTATGCTCTAATTAAAAAATAATCCAATTTACAAACACATGGTAATACAATATAATAGAAATACATTATAGTACAATTTAGAAATACATTTAGAGACTTACATTTACTTAGATTTACTTAGATTACATTTTAACGGGGCAGCTAAGGTAAAAAAAAAAAAAAAAGGTAACAAAGTAACAAAAACAAAGTAAACTTTATGTTTATAGTACGTTAGTACATACAGACCAGGCAAAATAAATGCACCAAAGTTGTCATTGAAAATAAAACCCGGTATGAAGCTTCACGCCCTGGAGGACGGGGCTGTGCCCCCCCACACCCTCTAGCAGATTATTACATGAAGGAACCTTTTAAAAAACAAAAAACAAGCGCGTCCATGCTCACAGGTGTACACACGGGTGATCACACCCACAAACTACACCCTTTTTGGCTCCTACCTCAAAGCACACTGTGTTCTGTTGATCTTATGTGCTGCACAATAATGTTTAACATTTAGTATTTACTGTCATATTCCCATATATCATTGTGATGTTGTTTATTCTATTACTCTTGTTCTCTTCTGCTTGCTTTCTTTTTTCTTTCTCAGCAGGTGATCCAGGTGATTGATATATGCATTTTTTTTTCTCTGCCCGTTCTGTTGGTTTTTGTCTTTTGCCCTTCTCCCCCGTCCCTCTTCTCAGCTGTTTCTCTTTCCCTCTTTCTTTCTCCCCTTCTTTCCCCCAGTCAAGTCTGTCCCGTATTCAGTAAGTGAAAATAAAATAAACAATAAAAGGTGAATCAAATGGACCATTACGGCAAGGCTGGGATGGTCAGTTTGGTAAAGTAAATCCGTTGGGCATCTTTCTTTGCCTTTAGACAACAATTCTGATGGCAAAAGAGCCAAACGGGACAGGCCAAAAAAAAGAAAAAAAAGAAAAAAAAAAAAAGAAAATAAAACCCGGTTTTCAGCACTTCATACTAATCACACCTTCTTTCTGTGCTTCTCCATAAACTTCAGTCTCCCTCCACTCCGCATGTTAAATGTAAGCTGGAGCCAAGACAATTCCAGAGGGGCTGCACTAAAATCAGCTGCTGTCAAATCGATGAATGTCTGAAACAGACAGAATAATCCACATGTGAGCATCTGTGCCTCAATGAAACAACACAGTGGTACTTGGGGGACCCCTGTGACCCACTCAAGTCAGCTCAAGTGTCTGTCTTTGTTGAGACGTGGGCACAACCGTTGATCTGTCCTGACATATTCCATGTTATGTAGCATGTCTGGAGCAGCAGTTGGGTCTGTTTCTTTAATTTACAACGACAAGGGAAAACACATTAAAAATCAACCTCACGCTGCTCATTGACTAGGCACGGCGTACCATGAGCGATTCACCATCTCTAGTGAGTACAAAACCTTCATATACTACATTGTTATCCATCTGTCGTGTTGCCTCCTGGATTATAGCGTAGCACTCACCCTCTGTCCAGCTGACTCTAAAGGTCTGCAGCCCAGCCTGAATGTCAGGGGCAGACAAGTCTCTGTGCTGCCAAGAAACCTCTGAACAAATGTCACAACACTGCTGCTGACAACCTTCTCTAAGTGCTTGTTAAATAAAGATGTGGTGCCATACACTTTAAATCAAGGTGCAAAAAGTTGTCATAAGAGTGATGTGGGCTGCTCCAGTCGGATGACATATTTTCACAAGTTGATGAGAGGTGGATAAGAGGTATTTTATAGGACATGTTAAAACTTGATGGATCATTTTTCTAAATTTTTTTGACAAATTGCCACCCTTTTGTATTTTGTTCCAAATTTCCACCCACTCTGTACTTGGCTCACTGTGCCCTTCAGAGTATTCAATGCTGAATGGAAGACGGCACAGACTACTGAAGAGAGGAGGATACAGTATATTTCTTTATTATCCGTTCTTATAATGTTCTTGTATTTCAGACCACATGCTGTCTTTCATTTTTTTCCAACATTCTGCAGTTCACTACAGATCAAAATCTTTTAATTAAAAAGGACATCTTTGGTGCAGCACATTTCCCGATGACGTGCCAACCCTTTTGAGCCAGTTGCCATCTGCCGTCACAGCACTGTGGCTGAGGCCTTATCCCCGGCAAGCTGTGTGAGCTGTCAGCCAGCAAGAGAGAAGGAGACAGACAGAGAGCGAGAGAGGAGGGATCATGCATGAGAGAGAGAGAGTGAGAGAGGAAGTCCGTCTGGTGCATCTGTATCTGTGTGGGCCTCGGCTAAGAAACATGGACACTCGCTCACGAAGCAGGTCACTTAATCTGCCCTGAGCAGAATCTGCTGTCAGACTGCTCTCGTTCACTGTTTGGTTTTGCAACATATTAATTACAAGTAAAGACGCTGAACTACAAAATCACATGAACGCAGTCACATTTTCTTAATCAAATTAAGGCATTTTGTATCTTCAGCTAGAAGTGATACATCTTTAATTGCTAACGCAATCTGTAAAAACACAACCAGCTCCACTGGCATTGTCTGCAGTGTCAAAGCATACTGCAGTTCGCATTATGTGCATCTCTTTTGAGGTGTGATTACATGAACTTATTTCCTCTATGGCAATTTCCTTTTCAATTAAGAATCAGAGTCATTATTGTTTTCTATCAGGCAGTTGTTTTTGTTCTCTTAATTGGCTAATTGTTTTGTCTGCAAATGTGAGAAATGAATGAAAAATGTCCAACCACATTCCCAGGGGGTCCTAGATATAATACACATAATAAAAGTAACTGTTTTGTTCCAGCAAAACAGTTACTTTGTAACATTGTTATATTTCTGTTTTCAGCTTGTTTGATGTGTGTGAATGAATTCTCTTTATATACTTTCGAATGTGAACTAGCTTGCCCTGAAATTGCTATTTGGCCGATGAATATAAAAATGATCATACTAGCATTAAAGTCATTTGTACTTCTACAGCCCATGACCTGTGGGATGAAACATGTCTGAAGTGGTCCAAACTCCAATAGCACGCGTATATACAGAACAACATCATCAAACTACTAAGAGACTACTAACTAAGAGATAACCCAGCGACTTTTTTCACATGATGAGCCAGTCACATGATAGCAACTCGTTTGAAAATAGACATGATGAAGATGACCAATTAAACACCAAAGCCTAACTAAGTATTGTTGCTGACCACGCCCATCCCGCCTATCTGCTGGAAGCAGCCATCTTCTGATGTCAGCTGATGTTCAAATCATCTCAAACTGGTTTCTTGAACATGTATGTTCACTGTACTCAAATGGCCTGAGCATCAGAAAAGGGAAGAAGGTGATTTTTGTGACTATGAATGTGAGATGGTTGGCAGTCCCACACATGCTGGTTTGAGTATTTCAGAAACTGCTGATGTAGTTGTGAGTCTCCTCCACCATCTCTAGTGTTTACAGAGGCTGGTCCAAAAAGAGACAATCTAATGAACGGCAGTTACCTGGAAGAAAATGCTTTGCTGATGTCAGAGGTTAGAAGAAAATGGCCACACTGATTTGAGCTGATAGGAAGGCAAAAGTAACTAAAATAACCGCTCATTAAAATGAGGGTATGCAGAAAAGCATGTCTGAATGCACAACATGTTACATGCTGAAGCAGATGGGCAGCAGAAGACCACAGCAGTCATGCTTGTTAGCTGAGAATTGGACGTTGAGCCTGCAATTCACATGGACCAAAATTGGATCATAAAAATTGGTCTGCACTGATGAGTCTCATTTTGTCCTGTGACATCTTGCTGGTAGGGTCAGAATTTGGATTAAAAAACATGATAGCTTAGGATCATAATACTTTGTATCAACAGTTTAGGGCAGTGGTGTTGGTGGTAGTAGTGGTGTGATGGCGTGTGGGATATTTTCTTGAAGCACTTTGTCCTCGTTAGTACCAAATTTCATTCAAACAACATAGCCTACGTGCATATTCTTGGTGACCGTATCCATTCCTTTATGATTGTAGTGTACTATCTTCTGATGGCTGCTTCCAGCAAGATAACACACCACGTCACAAAGCTCAAATCGCCTCAAACTGGTTTCTTGAACATAACCCAATGAGTTCACTGTGCTCAAATGACCTCGGCAGTCACCAGATCTCAATCCAATAGAGCACCTTTGGGATGTGGTGGAACAGGAAATTTGCATCATAGCTGTGCAGCCGACCAATCTGCAGGAACTGTGTTATGCTATCATGTCAGTATGACATGGACCAAAATCACTGATGAATGTTTCCAGCATTGTGTTGAACCTATGACATGAAGAATTAAGGCATTTCTCCAAGTAAGGCTTAACTAATAAAGTAGACATTAAGTTTATACTCAAAAGTTAGTATTCATGGTGTGAAAATGGTTTAGTTCTAAAAGTGGCCTGTTTTGCCATTATATATCACACACATCATACAGGCATCAGTCAGAAAAGAAAAACAAATCTCAGGGCTTTATAATGTAGTATGTTATAAAAAGAAACATATCCGTTTGTCTGTGTGCAGATTAAATGACAGTACTGTACTTGACCTTTTTTTCTTAGAACTAACTCTGTTAACACAACTTTGCTGACCACTAGTATGTATAGAAGTACAGCTGGTGCATATTTTAGACACGGCAGTGATTTGCACAACAGCTAAATGAATGTGCTAACTGCGATTAGAACAACAAAAGTGAAAACATGTAAAATGACTGGCATCATTTTCTGTAAGTGAATGAAAATGCTATCTGATTAGTAGGACTGTTTAAATTCAAACAAGCACATATTAACCTGTGTGTCAGCAGTGAATATGTGCTTGTGTTTCTGTCTTTTTTTGCTGAATGTTGAATGCATTCGTTAAAAGTAATGTAGGGCAGCGAGTTCAAAAAGCAGACAAACAAAACATGAGCACGTATGGAAAGCACATGGAACTGATGATGATATTTCTCACGTGTCAGCAAAGAAATCTGGCAGAGGATTAATCTAAGGTAAATGTTGTGTAAAGATTAGAAACTGCCTCGGAGCTTAATGTGAAATTATCTGACAGTTCGTGGTCGGAAATGAGTGTATAATGAGATCACCGTGGCAGCATAAGCCATCAGGGAAAACAAATCCCTCTCTACAAAATACCCTACTTCCTTCCATCATCGTGAGCAAAAGTGCACCACGGACTAGGCCGGCTTCCCATGCGTATGCAGAGTGAGTGATAAGTGCTTTAAATGCCTGAACTTTAAACCGTTCAAAAATTCCAAATCCCTACAATCTTCTTTGAGTAGGTCTTAATGTAGTTGGACTGTGTTTTAAGTACCGCAAGGATAAAACTCCTAATGGTCATCATAAACTGTAATCCAAAGGGATTCTGCTCTTAATCCAGGATCGAGGTCCAGGAAACTGTTCAGTGCAAGTCTAGTGCAATCTCATTTTATGGCGTGATATCTCTCCTGCTCTGACTTTACACCATACAGCACTGTGTATTAGCTGTAAATATTTACGGCTCATCGTATTGGAGCAAAATCCGGATGCAAAGTAACATGGAAAATTAAACAGACAGCTGGTTGAAGGCAGGCATCACATGGACAAAGCGTGTTTTTCCATTCTACAACCTCGAGTTTTAAACATTTAATGATCAGTTTGTATATTTGAATTTAAGCCCCAGTGTTGTTAGAGTTACCCACTAAGCATCATTTGCAGCGTGCGGCACTTTACATATAAATGAGACTCAAAACCTGTAGCAACAGACGATTTATTTCGCCGTTTGTTTGCAATGTCCCTGACAAACCTGTTGGTCTAATGATCTTTCACTAGCAACCTGTAAAGCACATGTGTGAAAAAAAAAGAAAAAAAATCAATGGCAAGTGAAAAGACTCCATTGTCTAAGACCGCCTGTAAATAGAGTTTGTAGTGAGACTCTTTTGTCAACTGGACAAGCTAGAATGATGAAATTGAGCACAATCTCGATGATGCCAATCCATCAGGGACAATAAAAAGTTTATAAATTTTCATTTCACTAAACTATCTTTATACGTACATATGCACCGATTTATCATTTATTCTGTAAAAAAAGTATTTACTGTAAAGTAATGCTGACTTTTGCTTCTCCTCAGAATAATTTTAAGTAAACTTACAGCAGAATCAGAGCACAGAATTCTACCTTCGTGACAGATGGTGTGTTTGTCACTGCAGTCTAGCTCTGAGGTATTTTTCAACACTATTTGTTCGCAAATGGTCTGCTAATAAAACACACTGCCAAATGACCAAACACTGATTTATGAAGCTGTAGTAATTGCAGTAGTAACTCAAAAAACAAAACTGCATTCTGCCATAAAGCATATAAAAAGTCTCGGATCCTTGTGGATCTACAATTGAACGGGATGCAATAGTGTGCTTAAACCCAAGAAGTTTTACATTGCTATTTACTCTAACAGTGTGCGGTAAGGAGATGCATGTGTGCAGTGCCACTGAAAACAGCATGGCACTGAGGGTGAATCTCAGGTCAAGGTGATTTGTCATGTCAAACAACTTTTCACCTCGACTTCTTCGGTTGTTCACTGGCCTGACAGCCTTCAGCAATGCCACAGTGTTTCCAGGCGCCGCTTCATAATTGATGAGGAAGAAGGGAATATGGGATTTGATCCAGAGTGGCGGTGCCATTTGGGCCTAGGACAGATGTATAGATGTGCTCATTTTAACTCTTCCTCTGAAATGGCTATGCCACTAAGGGAATGGTGACTAGCTCAGTAGTAAGCTAAAAGACATTATGAGCATTAAAAATGACCAGCTCTTTAGGGATTATACACGGCAGCAGAATATGACATAGCACTTTAATATGTACATAATACTGAGGTGGAAAATTCACAATCCTGTGAAATAGTGCAAGTATAGGGTGGGGCACTGGGGGAAACTGATTGTACATCACACTGATGGTAGAAGTTCAAAGGTAAAATATAAATTAAGGGATGATTTGGTTTTTGATCTAATGAAAAAATATGAAGAAATTAGACAGTGAGTTTCAATGTAACCATTTCTTGTGGTTAAGTATGATGTGACTTCTTATAAGTCGTAATACGGTGTACACTGTAACAAAGCTTCCTGCTGAATTACAGTGAACTGCTGGCAGCTCTATTTGTCAGCATGAAACTCTGCAGTGCATCGACTACAACACTTTTTAAAATTATTTTAAAGAACATTACAGTACTGTGCTGTAATTATCTAAAGTAAGGATTTGAATAAACCTTACAATATATTAGTCCTAGTTTTTGTGAGATGACTGAAATGATGTTGTGGGACTTGAAGCAACATGATTTCACTTATGCAAAGAAAGTCAAACTCCAGCTTAGCTTAACTGCCAAAGAAAAATAGCCTACTGTATTCTAGCTTGCTGTTCACATTGTATTTCTGAAAAGCATCAGCATTTCGAGTATTCACTGTACTTAAGAAACATTAGTGCACCAATTTCCCTGTCATTTTTTGCAGCAGTAGATCTGAGTGTCATCCAAGTTATGAAAAAGATGCAACTAAATACCCTAAAAATTGCTCTTCACAGTGAAACAGATAACTTAGGTGAAATATTACCATAGGTGAAGGTTGACTGTGTAGGCTTTTGTCTAAACATTACTTTTTATGCAGTCACAGACCAAAGTTCTAATATAAATTTAATGCATTCACTTGTGTTCACACTCTATGATCTGTCTCAACTTTACACAGGGAGTTAAGCCTCCAACATAAAAGTGAACTGCACAGATCATTTCTTTTTTTTGCCCTGCCACTCTTGCATCCACTTTCTTCTTCTTTGCTCTTCTTACAGTTTCTCTCCCTTGTCAAATTGAAAGGCACGGCGAGCTTTAAGCTAAAAAGGAAACGAATCGAATCGCTGCTGAACTCTGAAGACATTTTTAAAACTTAATGTTTGAACTTATGAGCATCTAGTTTGATATGATTTATGTCTAAAAGCAGGTGAAGAATATTACTTTTGGAAGGGCGAGCACTTTCCAGACTAAAATTATTGTTATGATTTCTCAGTCATTTAATTAAATCTTTTAAGGCCTCTGCAAAATAGCAGAAACTAAAAATTTAGTTTCTATTTTAAGGACAAATCTGTTTCAGTAAGCCTTAAAGGTGTTACGTGTTTAGAGTATATAAAAAGTATTTTCTTTAGAGCGTGCCTTTTAATCTCATGCTCACAAATCATCCAGAATGCGTTTTTTTGTGTTTTATAAATTGTAAACCAACAGAATCAAAAGCTGATGATGACTATAACTAGAAGAAACTGGCTTCAAAATGAAACTGTTTAATTAAGCTCTCTCAGCCCCCACCTTCCACATCTATTTCCACAGTTTTCAGAAGCCCACTCTCCTTTAAACTGAATGATGGAATCCAAATGTAAATAACTCAAGTCGGATCATTAATACCGGTGTTTGAATCGTGCCAATCTGCAAACAGCTGCGGTTATATCATATCTCATAGTTTTGATGTCCACTAAAAACTGTTGCATAACTTTCTGTGTTAACCGTGGAATTAGAAAACGTATCCTCTAAGCCTTTGAAAAAAAACATTTGAAATCTTCAGGATTTGATAACAGTCTTAAATATACAGTGGGGCAAAAAAAGTATTTAGTCAGCCACCGATTGTGCAAGTTCCCCCACCTAAAATGATGACAGAGGTCAGTAATTTGCACCAGAGGTACACTTCAACTGTGAGAGACAGAATGTGAAAAAAAAATCCATGAATCCACATGGTAGGATTTGTAAAGAATTTATTCGTAAATCAGGGTGGAAAATAAGTATTTGGTCAATAACAAAAATACAACTCAATACTTTGTAACATAACCTTTGTTGGCAATAACAGAGGTCAAACGTTTACTATAGGTCTTTACCAGGTTTGCACACACAGTAGCTGGTATTTTGGCCCATTCCTCCATGCAGATCTTCTCGAGAGCAGTGATGTTTTGGGGCTGTCGCCGAGCAACACGGACTTTCAACTCCCACCACAGATTTTTCTATGGGGTTGAGGTCTGGAGACTGGCTAGGCCACTCCAGGACTTTCAAATGCTTCTTACGGAGCCACTCCTTTGTTGCCCGGGCGGTGTGTTTTGGATCATTGTCATGTTGGAAGACCCAGCCTCGTTTCATCTTCAAAATTCTCACTGATGGAAGGAGGTTTTGGCCAAAATCTCACGATACATGGCCCCATTCATTCTGTCCTTAACACGGATCAGTGGTCCTGTCCCCTTGGCAGAAAAACAGCCCCATAGCATGATGTTTCCACCCCCATGCTTCACAGTAGGTATGGTGTTCTTGGGATGCAACTCAGTATTCTTCTTCCTCCAAACACGACGAGTTGAGTTTATACCAAAAAGTTCTACTTTGGTTTCATCTGACCACATGACATTCTCCCAATCCTCTGCTGTATCATCCATGTGCTCTCTGGCAAACTTCAGACGGGCCTGGACATGCACTGGCTTCAGCAGCGGAACACGTCTGGCACTGCGGGATTTGATTCCCTGCCGTTGTAGTGTGTTACTGATGGTGACCTTTGTTACTTTGGTCCCAGCTCTCTGCAGGTCATTCACCAGGTCCCCCCGTGTGGTTCTGGGATCTTTGCTCACCGTTCTCATGATCATTTTGACCCCACGGGATGAGATCTTGCGTGGAGCCCCAGATCGAGGGAGATTATCAGTGGTCTTGTATGTCTTCCATTTTCTGATGATTGCTCCCACAGTTGATTTTTTCACACCAAGCTGCTTGCCTATTGTAGATTCACTCTTCCCAGTCTGGTGCAGGTCTACAATACTTTTCCTGGTGTCCTTCGAAAGCTCTTTGGTCTTGGCCATGGCGGAGTTTGGAGTCTGACTGTTTGAGGCTGTGGACAGGTGTCTTTTATACAGATGATGGGTTCAAACAGGTGCCATTCACACAGGTAACGAGTGGGGGACAGAAAAGCGTCTTACAGAAGACGTTACAGGTCTGTGAGAGCCAGAGATTTTCCTTGTTTGAGGTGACCAAATACTTATTTTCCACCCTAATTTACGAATAAATTCTTTACAAATCCTACCATGTGAATTCATGGATTTTTTTTTTCACATTCTGTCTCTCACAGTTGAAGTGTACCTCTGGTGCAAATTACTGACCTCTGTCATCATTTTAAGTGGGGGAACTTGCACAATCGGTGGCTGACTAAATACTTTTTTGCCCCACTGTACTTATTTTACAATCCAATCTACTAAGATTTCAGACAAAACACTAATTAGTTTTAAATAAACTGTCACATTGAAATGAAGCAAATTTTTACTTATGCACACTGAAAAACAAACAAACAAACAAAAAAAAACATGACAAAATACAAACTGCAAAGACGAACAATGCAAACACAATTCCAACATGAAATCTCAGCTGACCTGTGCTTTAACATTTTCCCTTTTTGCAAAGCTTTGCTCTTTGTGAAGGAGTAAAATAATGAATGCATATCAAACCGTCTGCATCACCACATATATCTATGAAAAATGTCTCAAACTGCCCTCCACATCCGGTCTGTGCATGAACTATTATTCATTTGCAATTGTTTAAGATGCATAATGACAAAACCATAGTAACCATCTGTACATGTATTTTGGCTTTTTTTGTACACTTTTTTTTCTGTTTTTTATTGTTTTTCTAATATATGTATAATCCCCTTTTTCCTTGTGTCCCCTGTGCTGCTGTAACAAGTGGATTTCCCCAGTGTGGGATTAAATAAAGTCTATGCCTATGTCTTAAACAGCTGCAAAGCATTTAAATCTCATGCAACGACCTGGGGATCAAACATATCCACAGAAAGTTGTCATGTTAAAGGATATGTTCTAATGTTTATTGCATTAAAGCTAAAGCCAGCAGTGCTAAACAGTCACAAAGCAACATCACACTCAAAGCAGCCATGAGAAAAAAAATTAAACTCACCTTAGTGACCCTGTTGGCAACCTCCCGGCCCACCATTAACCCCTGGACGAACGTCCTTGCAGCGATGAATGCTCTGGTGACCTGGGCCTTAAGTTTTCTGGGAATGTCTCCAAAAGGCTTTAGCTGATCTGTGTATTTACTGACGCACTCCAGGTAGTCATCTGTAAAGTGGTACTGGGAGTTAAGTAACTGGAACATGCGTTCCAGCAGCCTGGACCAGAAGTCATTTAGCATCTCTTCCAAGTTGACGTTGCCCCCCGTGTAGTAGCGCTTTAGCTCAGTGAACAGGTCCTGGAATACTTCAGAGTTCTGCATATACAGCTTCCCGTATGTCCGTGTGAACATACTGTTGAGTGACTTCTCAGAATTGTCCAGCAGTTCCAAGAAAAACTCTATATTTATGGATGTTTTGGGAGATGGGAGAGAAAAGGGGATAGAAAAGACACAAAGCTGGGTCACCACATGATATTTACCATCTTCTTTCCCGCAGCGTAAACCAAACAAAGGGATGAGAACATCTATCGAAGTATGCCTGTTGTATCTATGGTAATTCAGTGGCTTATTTTATGGCCCTGTCTGCATATACAGGAGCAATGTATAGCAGCCAACAATAGGTACTTGATTATGTGAAGAAAGTCAGCTCAAGGCATTAATAATTTAATAGCAGAAATAATGGGCCACAAGGACTATGAATGATTAATGTAAAGTTTCTGATTGCATACTGTAACAAAATATTCATAAGTTTTAGACACAGACACTAGTATACATTATCATCCTGGGCACCCACCATTATTCCCAGACGCATTAGTTTCTCACTGAAACAATTTATTTGTCCACTGAGGCAGCTGGCCTATGGGCCTATAATTGAATATTGTGTTACGGAGCCTTTATTCCTTTTGAATTATCTGAATAGTGTGTGCCAACATTTTACTGTAACGACCTTTTTTTAATCAGTATAATTGTCACAGAGTTAGTATATGCGCCGTACATTATGTAACGTTATGTCATTTTATAATAAACCTTTACGTTAATTACCTTGTAACATCAATTCTTGCATTTCACAAACATTCTGTAATTACTGAGCACTTCATGCCCATGCAGCGGCCTGTTATTGATTCAGGTTGCTTAAAAATCAGTGTTAACACAAAGAACATCGAAATTCACGAGTGAAATTTTGCAATTCAGATTTAACATTCAAAGCAATTATATTATTGTTTCTTTGTCATCTGTCTAAGTGCCTTTCTTCCATGTGAGCACCTGATCTCTGGAGTACTAACTCAGAGAGAGAAAAAAAAAGCAGAATTAGCTGGGGAGTCTCACTGAAGCCGAGCTAATAGGATCCCATGTTCCTGAGTGCATAGGCGTAAATGTTGGGAAGATTATAACACGTCGCTCCAAGCACAAATGTCAAATATTCCTCCACTCTTCTTTGCAAACAAACACTGCAGACATTTTACGTGTCATGCTTGCTAATAAACCATCGGAGGGCCTCTTCTTCTGGTTGGTATTCTGGGTGGCTGACATTTCTTTGCATTGTTAATGATAGCAGTCGTAACCTTACATGGTGGGCACGTGTTGTTCTAATGATAGTTTCTACTTTGATAATATGACAACCCATAAGGCATGATGAATATGTTCTCATGTAGCCAAGCAGGGTTTAGCTATGAATTATTAAGAAAACAACAAATTCAAAAATCATGTGAACTCTTAAAAAAATATTATATCTACTATACGTTAGAATACGGTTGTTTCATTTTACAAGATTAACAATAAAATGACCATCATGCCCCACATATTGGAATCATTCTTTCCTGAGTGCATCACAAGAGTCAGTATACATATTTAAGCTCTTCATGTATAAAAGTAATGTTTAAATAAGCTCCTGGCCATGACATCTGAATAATCCACATATCTGCACCAGTGTCACCATATGTCAACTGCAGCACTTACAGCTGACATATGCCATATGACCAACTTTGTATTCCTTGCATTTTTTTGTGTGTGTGCAAACGGTACGACGTGTCCACATACCTGAAATTGCTATCAGTCTAATCCCTAGTGACTCATTCTAGTTTCTTTGCAGCTAAATGACCTGCCACTACACCAACATTTGTTTAAATATTAGCAGCCTGCAGGGCCTTTTCCACTCCATTTTTCCAATTAGATCTGAATCAAGGACACATAAGCCCTTGTGTATTGCGCGTGCTATTGTATCCGTACCATTTAAATTGCTCACACACTGAGTGGTAAATGTGGAAACTCATGCGCATTTGCAGCCCAACATGTGGATATTTAACCTAAAATGATTTACACTTAATATATTCTGAAGTATTTCGAAATATATGATTAAGGGTAGTTTGAGCATAAATAGCATATTCTGAGATGGGGGAGGGTCTGTGCTGGCGGACGTCGGTTACTGGCCTGGTAGCCTGGCTGCCCCTGGGTGGGTCCGGGACGGGCGTGGAGGCTTGGGGGTCTGGGGGTGCTCCGCCCCCGGTCTGGGGTGCTGGCTGGGCCTTGGGGCTTGGGTTCTGGTTGTTGTGTCGCCGGGGCTGTGGGCGGGTGGGTGCAGGGGGACTCAGCCCCAGTGCAGGGGACCTCTGGTGCATCGGCCCAACTAGGGGGCTCTCTAACTGGTGGGGAGGCTGTTATATCTTTGCAGGTGGTCTCCTCACTACAGGAGCTCACTCTGCAGGTGGGGGGGAGAGATTTAGGAGAGGTGGAGAATGAACTCAACCTAGGCATCTATTGTCTTGTGTAGTTTGGGAGATGATTGGATGATGGGGTGGGTGCAGTTTTCTCTGGGGTGGAGTTGGGTGGGCTGCCCCGGACTCTGTGGGGCTGGGCGGTGCTGCTGCTGCGGGCCCCGGTCCGGATGGGCCTGGGCCCCCTTGCCCTGGTGGGTTCCAGAGTGTGGGGGTGCCTACTGGGGTCAGCGGGCCGCTTGCCCCTCCCTTTCTTCCTTCCCCATCCTCAGCTACCTCCCTCTTCCCGCTCTACCACACCCATCCACACACGCAGGGCTTGGGGTGCAGGTATGTCACCAGGGTGCAGGGGAGGCACTTCCCCTCTGTCCCCTTCTGGCCGCCTGTGCCTCAATTTTATTCTGCAACCTAGACATCCACATTACTCACACTCTCACATAACACATACATATAGGGCCTTGGGGGTGGGCACGTTTTACAGCATCCAATCCAGAGGATGGTCGGTGTACTCCAACCCACCTCTGGCGCTGGTGCCCTACCCTCAATTTTAAATGCATTTAGACACTAAGGGTTTTCAGGAGGAGCCGTGCTGCTCTCTGAGAGGAAGCTAGTACCATGCTCTCCTGAGTTTTAAATGCACTTTAGAACAGCACACAGCAACACTATATATGAGCGGGCATAGGGAGGTTTGAGGTCTTCAGCCGTCAGGGCTGGGGGGCTGGGAGGAGGTGCTGGCCGTCAGACTGGGGTCTGGGATGCGGGGCCTCCCTGCTACTGCAGATAAGGAAGTGGTCCGCTTGCCTCCACCCCAGAGAGAAGGGTTACATCTCCTGGGTCTAGGTGCGGCTTGCCCCTCTGGGGGCGGGGGTACCTGGACCTGGGATATAGAGTATGTTTGGGGAGTCTGACTGTCTGTGCAGTGTCTATTTGTGTCTGTCTACACGTTGGGTGAGTGCCGAGTATTTGGTTGTGTATATGGGGGTGGGAATGCACGTTTGTGTCTGCGTGTGCCTGTTCGTCTGTGTCTATATGTCAGGTTGGGTCTTAGACTCAACCTCTCTGGGTACATCTCAGGCCCTCTAAAGTACAGAGGCCTATCTCCCCTCACCACACTCCCTGCCGGTGGCTGATGCCCACAGGCGTTGGTGTGTTGGTGGTTCTTGTCGACTGGGGCTGGGTGCTCATGTATGTACCGGCTCACTCTTGGTGGCCGATTGGCGGGACCTGGCGCCTGTGGCCCGGCTGGGCCCCTTCCAGGGGGTAGGATGCCCTCAGGCCTCTGGGCCTGAAGCTCAGTCCTCTCTGGCACAGCTGGCTGCCGGCAGAGCCCGCGGGCACGCCACTGCAAACCCCTCTGGCCTCTGCTCCGTGGCTGCTGGGTGACCTCTCGTTTGGGGCTCAACTCAGCTCTTCCCAGGAGGGTGGCACGGTTCCCCCCCTTTGGTGGTCCTCCTCGGGTCCTTGTACTCTGGGGCCTCTGGATATCTGGGGCCTGGATCTCCTCCATACCTGCTTCATACCCTGGAGGACGGGGCTATGGCTCCCCACACTCCCTAGCAGATCGTTACATGGAGAAACCTTTGGAATACAAGCGTGCTGATCCACACAGGTGTACACACAGGTGTACACACAGGTGTTCACAGACGCGGACTACAGCTTTCTTGGCTGCTGCCTCAAAGAACATTATGTGCTGTCTATCTTGCGTGCTGCACAATAGCGTTTAATATTTAGTATCTACTGTTATCTACTGCTAGCTAGTTTATTGTGATGGTGCTGTATTTATTATGTTGCTCTTTTTTGTTTGTTTTCTCTTCTGTTTTTTTTTCTCCATTCAGGTGATCCAAGTGTTTTGTTTGTTTTTCTTTCTTCCTTCCCCCCCTTTCTCGCCGTCTCTTCTCCCCTCTGTTTTTCTTTCTTTCTCTCCCTCTCTTTCTTTCATTCTTTCTCCCTGTCCTATCCCCCAGTCATGTCTGTCCCGTCTGTATCAACTGAAAATAAAATAAAATAAATACATAATTATAATAAAGGTCAATCAAATGGACCCAAGGCCACGATGATCCACTTGGTAAAGTAAATCCGCTTGGCATCTTTCTTGGCCTTAAGACAACAATTCTGATGGCTAAAGATCCAAACGGGACAAAAAAAAAATAGCATATTCTTTTAGTTGGTCGAGGATTCATTTAAAACTACTTGACACTGCAGGGTCCTTCCGAGCAGCATCACCACATGAGCACATGAAGTGCAAACTACTCCAGAAATGCAACATGACCTTCACATGATGAGCTCTGACATTATGAAATGAGTGAAAAGAGCCCATTTATAGTAAATGCCACAAACCTGTGTGATACAGGTTTAGGTAGACTAAGACAGTGCTATAGACAGTAGCGTTCCTTGCATAAAAAATTGTCCACATACCTTTTGAATACTTTGAATATAAAAATAGTGAGGCAGTGAAAGATGAGTACATTGCAGTTAATTCCCTGAAATAAATGGCCAAAGGAATTTTGCTAAAGAAACTGTACTCACAAATTTAATCAAGTTCTACACGGCCTAACGTGGTCCCCGGCAATGCTATGAGTGGTTAGAAACAGATTACACACTATTCTGCGCAGAAGTGTCAGGTTAAGTAAAGTGACTGCTGAAAGATAATAATTAGATAAGATAACCCGATAAAACGCCCTCAGGACTCGGACTACTTACTGTAAATGACGCTGACAGTGTTTTACATACGCAGGTGAGAGCCAGTGGCACCAGCTAATGACATTCTGGGTTCCTGTGATTATATGCAGCTCACTACACCCAAACCTAGGAATACTGTATGACTGCATTTATTGATTTCCCAGTTAAAATACTGTTAAATGACACTGAACAGCTGGTTTGGATGGTTTTCTGTTATTCACGCCTTTATGAACTAAAAACCAGAAGTAAATGGGACGTCAGAATTTTTCTTGCTTTTTTAAAACTCAAGTAACAATAGCTCTTTGATGGGAATGTTGTTTTTTGTTAAGCCTATTGTGTGTGAGGTGCAGCACGTTCCTTAACATCCATTCGACTGAGGACAAAGTATTCTTCCCACTGCCCGAGTGCATTTCCAAATTCTGTGCATGTTCAAGCTATTATTTAAATATCTTCGTCTTATTTTTAATCATTATTACAGAAGATGACTGTCTTTACTTTTGCAACCTTGTCTTTCAAAAGGCATTTGTTGCATTTTAGAATAACTATTGTTGAAAGAACAAATTACTTTCAGTTTAAAGTTTTGTATTGTGAGTCCAAGACTTGAAGAACAAGTACGCAGAATAAACTCCACTCTTGTGTTTGCATAACTGTTTGTTTTTTGTGTGATTTCAGGGTCCACTACCTGAAAAATTGGCCGTACTGAGAGTTTCACATAGCAGCTGCAGCCTGCCAACTCATGAAGAGTGAACTGCTCTCCTCTGGCCAAAATACATATTTGACAGAGGATTATCATTGAAAGTTATTGACCTTGGATAACATTCAGCTACCCAGCCGTGATGGTCTTAATACTTGGAAACATTTCAAACATGCTGGAAACATACAGGGGTGTATGCTTACTGACACAAACCATTTAGGAATCATCCAGCATCCAAATTCCTCAAGTGATCGAGGCTCTAAAATTGAGTTTTAGGGTTACGATTCCAGTAATAATATGAGAAAAAAAAACAACAGCGTCTGCTTTTTGAATTATTTTTTAGCTCAATAAATTCAGCACATCTAAAAAATAATGAAGTAAAATGAAAATGGATGAAACATAGCATACCCCCATAATAGCATTGCAGTTGTTTGTTGTACTAGCATGGCCGCATTTAATCAAATGAAAAATTATTGTGTTACAGTATAAAGCATGTTGAGGCGACTGCTGTTATGATATGATCCTATAGAAATAAAACTGAATTTAATTTAAACTAGGGATACTAGGGTGATAAAGAATTACAAGAAAATATAAGAAGGTCTGGCGATGTGGAAATGGAATATGAGGAATGGCTATAGACTTTTGCACACTACTGAATATTTGGACGAAATTTGTAAAAAATATCAGTTTCCTTCTTATTTTACATGTCTCTGTTTTGCCTGGTTGGACTGCATCATTAATGCTAAAAAGAGTCTACAGCCTGCCAGAGACCCGGTATTTCTTTTAACACGATCAATTAAAATGTATCTTCGTGCTCTTTCTCTGTCTTGATAAATTTTGTAAGACTTTTAAATGAAAAATAAAGAAATAAAAAGAGTATCTGCAAAGTTTTTAGAGTATAGTCCAGCCTTCCTAAAGTCTTCAGGCACATAAATCTAATAATATCCCTTTTCTATTTCTCGATTCATTTTTTATGTAACATCTTAGTTATGTAACATACAATAACTTTAAGTTCTTCAAAGTGCACAAAAAGTCTGTCATATACTGTTGTTATTAGCATTATTATTAATCATCCTGTCAGCCAGAAGCTTTCTTTCCTGTTTTTTTTTTAACTTGGAAAAACACAATAAATAATATGCCGCATAAAAACTATGACAAAGTGAAGCTCCGGTTTACTGCCAGTCAGAACCGAGGATGGACTTGCATACAAAATAAGAAAATGCACATGGTGTTCATACCCTTGAAGCAATTCTGAGTGTGAAGAATCAATTTTCTCTGAGAGCAGAAGTCCTCCTTTGATATCTGGCCTAATTACTGTAAATAATTATTATGATTAATAAAGGTGACCTTTCTGTTGCTCTGATAATAACACATTATCCACAAAAGAAAACGTGTGCTCGCCCATTAATTTTACTTCACACAGTTTGAGAACTCAGTCGCTTAAATGCCTCAAACAATGAAATTCCTCATTCTTTGTATGGTTAATTAAGACAAAATTTCAATTACTGGTCCAACAGACTTGAATGACCAGAGGGTTATAGTACAAAACTTAGCATAAATATTATTACAATTTAGATATTCTGGCCTGGTAATGTAATGCATTTTAAATACAGTCAGAGCTGTCTGCATAATACCAGAATGCTCAGTGTTTTACTGCTTCCCTATAAAAAAAGGGACATATTAGAAAATGAGTAAAAGTCAGACAAATATATGTTTTTACCTCATTCACTCACAAATTAACATTTTATGTCACCATAAAATATCCATCACTTGGAGCTTTTTTTTTCTTGATTGGCACAGTATTTAAAGAAGTCATATTATCTACCAAATAGGACTCGTCAGATGCAGACTGTGTACATGAGCCTCCCATTGGCCATAAATTTCTCAAGTTCCACTTGCTCGGTATTGCCCTTTTTTTCAACATCTCCTTTGTTCTGGGAAATAACAATAACCCAAACTAGCAACACGTGTGCAGAAAACAGCCGTAAAACAAGCCTACACAGTTCTTCCGTTAAATTAGCCAAGTTAATAACAGTGCTTACATCTGTAGCACCAAAACAACAACAGCTTGACTCAAGTGAACTACTTCAACCGCAAATAAACACTGTTTAGTATTCCTCTGAACTAATGGAGTTCAGTGTCAGACGGGTGACAAATTGCAGTGAATTGTTTCGTTTCTTGTGAGGATTTTCAAAACCGAATGGCACAGGGGAGCTGCTGTTAGCATTGCTGCCTAGCGGCGACGAGGTCCTGAGATCTGACCAGCTGAGTTTGCATGTTCTCTGCATGCAAATGGGGGGTTTAGTCTGGGTACTCCAGCTTCCTCCCGCAGTGCAAAGACATAACTGGTGATTTTAAGTCAGCCATAGGTGTAAGTGGTTGTCTGTGTCTCTGTGTTAGCCCTGCAATAGGCTAACAAGCTATCCACTAGACTAATGACCTTAGCTGTAGTGCTATAGCAACTGGCATAGCCCCTAATCCTTAATAAGAGAAGCAGTTAAGAAAATAGACAAATTTTCAAAACCCCAGAACACAATGTTTAGTGAATAAGGGAAATAATGTAACATATGTTTTTTTACAAGTTTAAAACATGAAATAGGTTGTAGTCCACACTATTAAAATCCAATGTGTTGTCCCACCCATCCACTCAAAACTCTTCCACTCAAAACTCAGATGAGAAATGTTTTCATCTTACTTTCTATTTTTCTCACATCAAAATAAATGCAATCAGTTGCACTCACTATGCTCAACCAAGCAATAGACCGGGGTAATGTTGTACTGGAAGACAGTCTGTTTAATGGATTTGAATTAGATATGCTACAGTTATTGGTTCCTACTGACTTTACAGTGACAACTTTGTTGAGCATTTACATTTTAGTGTATCCAAATGTTGACAAACTAATCAAATCATTATTAGTACCATCTATACTTTTTTTTTTAAACTGCCAACAACATGATGGGCAGCTGTAACTTAAAATAATTTAAATACAGCAATAAAGGGCACAGTCTCTCCCGGAAAACATGCAAAGTGTGGGTTTCAGCCAACACAGACATACTAGTCTGGTCAATTACTGGGTCAGGTAGGCGTGAATGTAAAGGTGTGCAGTTTAGAAAGTGAAGCAATTTTAACATTTGAGTCGCTCCTTGATCAAAATGTCCTAAGACCTGTCAGTAATAACGGCCCAGAAAATATTGTGGTCACCTTCTGGGCTGACCAGTAAATTATGCTGGACAAGCACCTAACAAACCTCTGACCTTGGCAGCTTCTATGATGCAGATCCTCTTACAGCTGTGAAACAGAAGTGCCACATATTCCTGGTTGAAGAAAAAGGTTGTATTTCATCTGCCGTTATCTCCAATGTGTCACTTTACACTGGCACTGACAATGAAGCTATTTTAATGCTTCTTTAATATATTTGTAGCACCTTTTTAAAAAGTTGCGTCTGTGGTTTCTCTTAACATTTGAAGACACACACACTAAAAATAACAGGAGTATTCATAAAGAGACAATGTTTTCATAAAACTGAATGGTCTGTCACTATTCTACGACAACAACAAGCTACATAACAAACAGAACCTAATTCATAAAATCCATGTAATTTCCTGCACATGATATCGGCTGATTAAATATTCAGAAACATCTGTTTTAATTTGTGTTCATGTCCATGTTGATGAATTCCAATCATTCATTTAAGGGCGATACGACAACAGGACCTTAATTATCATGAATTAACATATCCTAATGACACTAGATGAGAAACAACAGATTAGTCAGTGGTGAACACCCATATTTATTTCCAAAAGGACCATGGTGGCATTGATGAAAGTAACAAATAGGAGCTTCTACAATGCTGACTTCCAGGCAGCATAATGGGTGTCAATATTTAAACAATCTAGCAGCAGCAGGAGCAGCAACAGAAGCACTGCTGCCTCACAAAAAGTACACCACAGAGGGAGTGAACCAGCACTTTAGAGAACCAAACATAAAGGTATCCTGATTTTACAAAGTGCAACGTGCAAAACAGCAATGCAGAGGAAAGTTAAAGGCCACAGCAGAAGATACCACTTTGTTTTCCCAAGCTGGTACTGGGCATTTTCTTTCTTTCTTTTTTTTGTAGCTTTGGCTTTGTTTCAGGTTGGAGCAGTGACACTCAGCACTTAAACCATTCACCGACTGATGGACTCAAGAGGACATAAAAAAAGAAAGAAAACGAAGCAAAAACCAACTCAGACTGCTGTCCAAGAGTACAGAAAGTGCCACTCCACAGTGTCACCGTAATCTGTGTTCAGCCCTTAAAGTTACTGCCTCTGATTACTTTTGTATTTCTACAGATATCTATTAAAAAGAAAAAAGAATTCCTCAGTTAAAGAATAAATTAACAAAAATATCATCAACTATAAATGTAATTCCCCAACCTTTGTACTAATTATAGTTCCCAGTTTCCACACATTATACTGAGTTAACTGTAAAATTAGAATCGAACATCGAACATCAGAACAAACTGGGCTGCAGTAAATGTTAATGATAACATTTTTCACACTGTTTTGAATTGCTTACTGTGCAGAATGGATGCAACACTATCCTTCTGTGACTGGCTTTATTTCTAACACGGTACATTCAGGTACACGTTCTACTTTGTAGTTTGGGCCCTTTAACTTTATTTCTGTGTTAATGGTGACTCTACATTTAACACAGTCCGTCTCCTGAGGAAAGCTATAAATAAAACTTGAGTTATTACTTACTATCTATTTAATGTATTTATTTAAAATACTACTAGTCCTTATGTTGAAGTATACGGAGTATGATTTCTTCATGAAATTCATTTTACTCTTATGGCAGTCTGATACATAATAGAAATGTGCCAGCTGTCACACAGTTGTTAAAAATAACTTACCTGTATTGTTACATGTTATCTGGCACAATTGTCAACTCATTATACTCAATTTTCATCTTCAGGCTGACATCGCCTCCACTCTAAATAACATCCATGAGGGAGGGGATTTAAATTTCCAAAATCAGTCACTAATGAACCAATGTGTGATCCTGAGTCCTTTGTAACTACTGACGCACAGCCACATTTCAGAGTGGAGTGGAGCGACCTTAAAGAAAAATTAGTGTCGGGTGATATTGAGGATGCATATCACACAGTCATACAGCTGGCTAGGATTGCTGTTATTACTTCTCCGGATAGATAGAGACCTGAGGGTGAAGCATGTCTCCAAAGAATGAAGTGGTACTTCTTGATCAGAGTGTGATGGATTTGGTGCACATGTCCAATTCCAGAGTAGGCAAAACATCCTCAGACCTGAGGACTACCATATTTCACTTATTTTTGGAGCACGCTGCATGATTCCGTCTTTCCTTTCATCTCCTTGAATACTGCTCTCACACCCACAAATCTCAAACTATTAATTATTAATTGGACTTAAAAAGAAAAAAAAAAGGATTCGACTGACCAAAATTATTTGGTCTTGTTTCCAATCCTGAGAAGTAGTTTAGAGATCCCACTCATCCTCTGAAACCAGTAGGAGATTGGTCTCTTCTGGCCTTGCTGGCGTTTATTTATCAAAATCTGTATCAGTTGTGAAGCAGTTTTTCCTTTTTGCAGTTACCAAACCTGAAGCACTGATCTTTTTTATGTGGTGTGCTTATTTTTTGTCTGCCAGAGCTGGTTGTTCATGAAGCTGTTTTTTGGAGTGCCACGCTGCACCCCCTTTAGAAACATAAGAAACATTTCTACTCTGTCACTTTTCTTAGAATAAAAAAATTATTTATTTTCCTTTGATATTTCTAATGCCATGTTTTTCACTGTCACAATGATAGTAAGAAATGCTCTGCTACAAGCTTCTGTTGAGTAAAACGAATCCACCTCACCATCATCTGAATACTGCGATACAACTGACTGAAATGTCAGTCTATAATATAATATTTATGTAATATTTCTTTCTTATTTTACACCTTGGAGGTTTCTTTAGGTGTCCATGAAAATATCCAGTGAGCCTCAGCACTGTTTCTGCAGAGCAATATTCACCTTACATGTTCAAATAAATATTTCTTCTATCATCATCAAAACAATATTAAAATACGCTCATTTATTTTAACCTAAAACAGTGACCTAATTTGAGATCTGTACATTTGGCACAACAGATTCAGCACACAGGACATGCCCAGACATAAAGCCTTAGACACTCAAGTTACAACAGTTAAAAATAGCATTTACTGCCTGGCATATTAGAAATGTCAAACTGTAAAGATAAAGGAACAGTTTCACATTTCACAATGGTATCCAAAATTACTTTCTGAATGCTGAAACATTATAGTTTTATGCACAGGGACTTTAAAATGCATTGTTTGTATGAAAAATAGACACACGGAGAGCAGATATTGATCAAATGGTAAGTCGGTTCATGCATGATTGTTCATCGATCATAATCAAATTCACTTTAAACTATGAATAAAAGTGAGCACGTGAGTGAATGTATGAATCTCAAAGGCCTCGATCCCCAGGCAGTATCACTCCGCAATGATGACAATGCATTTTCAACCGATGACATTGTGTGCAATGAGACTGCAAGCAGCTGGCAGCCAGGTGGTAAAATCCATTTTCCTCACACACATGATGCATATCACAGTGGAGCTGACAGCATCGATACAAGGGGCTCGTAATTAAAGCCCTCTGTTGTAGGACACAGATGAACTGGAGGCAAGTTTCTCCCAATCTATCAATCATCGAGTGACAGCTCATTTAAAACATCTTTAAAATTAAAGTTGCACCAGCCACCGCTCTTTACAAAGAACAATTGTTTTCTGACAGCTAAGTGAATCTCTGCTTTAAATCTCAGAGAGAAAGGTTGAGCATAGAATTCTTTTATGCCGCGAGCTGACAGATTGAATTGAGAAGAAGCCCGTTCTCTGCTATCAAAGAAACAACTTTGGCTGTACTTGATGCTCTCTGATAGCAGCAGATAGGGAGGTCACATATTTGCCTTGGATAATGGGCTTTTAGACATAATGGCATACAGCCAGCTAGCCAAAACAGAGATATTTCACAATTCAGCATCTGCTGTATTAAAAGATACTTGATGGTATCCAAACGTACCATCTGGCCCGGCAAATACCGGATGAGTGGATATTCATTCCAGTTCCTTCTACAGATTTGTAAGTTAGTTGAAAGATAATGTGTATCCAGTAAATCTTAATGAAGGATTTTAATCATATTTTGTCAAATGCTGTATACCATCTGAGGAAAATACGGCTATTATTTGAAGTAAACAAATATATTATTGTAGATTAGTCTATACATGATCGTTACAGTCTGCTGTACAAATTCCATCATGTAAAAGTAAAATCTTGATCTGATTTAAATTTGTCCCCGTCAAGACAATCTTCTGCATGTCTTGATCATTCAATTGCAGCTAACGTTTCTTTCTAGAACTCTCTGTGCATCTGTGAAGGGCGATGGAGCTCCTCCACGCCACAAAATTACAGGCAATTTCTTGTCTTCGGGATTGGAAACTGTAGTCTCTTTGATGAAAACTGCTGAAAACTGCACAGTTGTAGCTGGAGACCAGTTATCATCACCAGTGATGATCTGCCACAAAAAATTTGGGTCAGTTAGAAAGAGAAGTTTTCTTTCTGTGCAAGTCCGAGGTTTATGTTGAAATCGCTGAGAGCACAGTGAGAGTGGTCTGAATTCCCACGGTCAGGACTTCCCAGGAGCGATCTAAAAGTAGCAGCCGGACTAAAAACTGTCATTCCGTTTCCAAGAAGATATCCTTGAACAAGAGATTGACCAAATTTAAATCAGTTAAGGCTTTTGATTTTTATGGACCTGCTCCCAGAATCTCTTAATCACACCTCTTTTCCCCTAACTCAGCATTGGTGCTCATGCTGGTGCCAGTGCAGAGACAGCTTCTGAGAACAAATCCTTATTTAGACAGGTCTGAAAACTAAATTATCCAAAATTAAACTCATGCATGATTACACAGTAGAAGAATTTGTGGGATGCATCGGGATATTTCTTTTCTCCTTCCTTTGCGTTTTTTTTTTTTTATTTCCTTCCACGGCACCAGCTCCAACTTTTAGACCAGCAACTTTCTGTGCCAGCTCCTTCTGTTAGACAAAAGCCTTTCTTTCAGTAGACATGCATGGAGCCAGTTCCTATAGAAGAGAGGAAAATATAGAGTTCTAAAGCATGAATTCAAAGCATAATAAATTAGGTTAGTCTACCTGAAAAATTCATGGATAACAACTCATTATTCCTCTTTGAAGATGCTCTCTGAAAACTGGCAGAACACATACTTGAAAAGCGTTAAGATTCACACCCTCGTATAATCACGGAAGAGCCACACGCAGACATTGTCATTTCTCACATGAAGAACTGCTGTCATTAAAGCCTGACGCCTTGTACCTTGAATTTATATTCCAGGATACAACTGTAATGTCCCCACAGCAGAGGAAGGAATACTGTATTATCTCAGTCACAAGATAAATCGCTAAAATGCATAAATAAGACCGTGTTAGCTTTACTGCCTTGTGTTGTTGTTTGAAATGCAGACATGTTTGAAATAACGAGTGTGTTAAGCAAGTTCCATGACGGCGGCTAATAATCAGTGGGTTGGTAACACTGCCAACATCCTTTGCAGGATTTGCATCCATTACATTTTGTTTAGTTGCTCTGCCTTGGCTTCAGTGCATCTGGTGACTTACTGAGATATGTTAGATCTGTTATATGTGTTTTACAAAAGTCTAATACTGGAGACGCAGAGCATGTAAAGAATTGTTGATCAATTGCAGGGTTGACCACCACGCTCAGCCATCAGCAGCTTTAGCCCAGTAATTAGGATTATAAATGTAGATGCTGGTAGATGTAAGATACTGTATACTGGGCACCGACCACGCTTTCTTCTCACTCTCACTTGAGGTATGTTGGGTGTTTGAGTGAAAAGCTTTCAATGGGATTTAATTAGGTGATTCTATTGCAGTGCAACAATAACTTATGCAGTTTTTTTTAACAGCAAATGGTCGAAATGCTTTCTTTCTTTTGTACCTTCCTTGTTGCAATGAAACTATGTACAGTGCTTTCAGTACTTGGTAACTCATGTTAAAGTATATGAGTTTGACATAGACAGTTTTTACTTGAATAATTCAACGTACATAATACCATGGGGGTGACGCTAGTACAAGCATTTCTATAAGGATAATAGATGCTACTAATTGAATGCTTGTAATTAGTAGTTATTGCAGTTTGGACAGCAGTTATTTGGCAGCTGTAAACACTTTCTGAAAAATGGTTTTCCATTATTACGCTGGTATTTTTACAGTAAAACACCTGACTACTGTAAAAATTTCACTATTGAGGATTGATAAGCAGAATTTGAGAAAAAAAAAAATCTATACACATTTGCTGTTCTCATAAATCGAAAACCAGATCCAAAGAAACATATGGTGTGATGCCGGCTTCAGCTCAAGAGGCACCAGGCGGGCACAAAAAAATGAACAGCTAAATCATTTAAAGAGAAGAGTGATTTGTGATAGCCTCCGGTGTGGGTAAGACAGGGCAATGATTGTTTAAGACATGCTGAATGATGGCATGAACCAGGAGGGAGTTGCCTTTTAAATAACGGATGGTGGTAAATTATACGAGAGGGCTGAAGCTGAAAGGCATGGCTTAGGCATAAAATTGAAAGAAGAAAAAAGGGGAAAAGGAAGCCTGATGGAGCTTTCATTAAACACCAATGCTTAATCAAAGATGTTCTTCTCTTGTAAATTTAACCATATTGACCCACGCAAGATCTACATGACTACTAACAAGTATAATCAAAACAATATTCATTACCATTTGTGCTCGAGGCAAGTCAGCATACTGTATTCATACCTAATTTAACTGCTGTTATTAAATCTTCGTCTGTTGTTATCAGGTTTTAAGGGAACAAGTCTTGGCAGACACATTCATTCTCTAAGTGCAAATGCAGCTGGGTTTCTGTGGCTTCTGTTTTCCTCCTTTGTTCTGTGTAAAAGCAACATCTCTGAAGATTTGCAAACAAATGACCAAGTCAGTCTTCGAAAAACAAAAAGATACTAGTTAACCAAGAAAGTAGGACAAATATTACCAGGAAATTACCTCCCAAAAAGTTGATTTGTTTATTCTTCAGCCTGAAGAAGTCAATTGGACGAGCGACGAAACGTTTCTACCACTGAAAACGCTACGTCCAGATGAACAGAATCAACCTTGTGGAATTTACTTACCTGGGGGATTGAGCATGCATCAATATACCAGGAAAGTGGTTATTATCAACAAGCATGCGAAGAGAAGACGATAGACAGAATGATGAAAGATGGTTTGGTTGGCTATAAGCAGGCCGTGGTCTATGGTACTCTGAATCTTTCTCTGATCTGTGTCAAAACCAGCAAGTCTCATTTCTTGTAGCATGAAAGTTCTTTTAAAGAGAGAGGGAATCTGTTCCCTGATCCATCACTGCTGCCACCCATCAGCACCCTGTGTGACAGGACTGGAAGCAAAAGAGTGGTTGCTACACGGGCTTTTCATTGGGAATTACAGGAGTTGTGTGATCTATGGACCACAGACATCAAGGCCAACTGGCAGCATCATAGGTTTAGCTTTTCTCTTACATTCAGTGATAATATGAAATATTATTAGATTGTTTAAAAATTCAGTTTTTAAAATAAGTGATTTACAAACATCTTTGTTACCATTGCTGCAATATAATTAGTTATGTTAGTTAGTTATGTGCTATCCCATGTGTTTTTCGTATATGAAAGAAGAAAAAAACTTCAGTGTGCGTGTGTGTCTGCTTCCTACTATTAGTCATCAGATGGGCATAGATTTTACAACATGTACATTTATATTCATAAATGTTGACAAGGATTTCTTCTGAAAAGTGAGTTTACCTTAAAAGTGGATAATGCCTGCCCTTGGCAGCAAATATGAGGTACCTTATATTTGTGCCTTGCAACTCCCTGACAAGGACATCTGTTTTCTCTTGAGAGAATCCACCCTTTACTTTCAATTGCAAAACTAACAGCACACCATGTAGGGAAAGCTCTGCTTATTAACAGGAAAGAGAGGAACTGATAGTGATAGACAGTGACTGATGCTCGACCTGAACACACCCGCTGATAATGTGTTCTTCCTCATCCCAACTAACTCCTTCCTGCACAGCAGGAGAGATGTATGCCTGTGTTCTAAGACTAGAGCCATAATCACCCAGGCATCACCCTGGTATGTGTGCCTGGATGTCAATCACTACGTGGTGTGTGCAAGTGTTTTAATACGCCAAGACAATAAAGTATCTCAAGTATCAGTTGGCTAAAATCGACACAGTACTATTATCAGTATGTATTTTCAGCCGTCTTCAAACTATCAGCACACTGTACACAGTATTTTGTCTATTTATCTAACCATGGTTAAGAATGGTAGATACAATATTAATAGCACACTTTTGAAACACAAAGAAAGCTGTATTGTGACAGTAGGTCTACACTTCCCATTTACGTCGTGCTTTAACCAAGATTGTCAATATGTAATAACACAGCAGAAAATACTACAACAATAACTGCTCTTGCTGCAGTGTTTCATTGTAAGTCTGAATACAGTTCTCTGAAATAAATATATGCTGCATGGTGTATTAACTTCCCCACCAGGGATGGTGCTATACCGACTCCAGTTTGGGCCTTTGAGGACAATTTTCCTTCAAAACCACCTACTAGATTGAACTTTGAGGAGTTCTTGTCATTATCTTAAAGTACTAAAATAATTGCCCTTGAGGAAATTAATTACCTTTGTGCACTGTTGCACTCTGTGTGGAAAGTGATTTAGTTAATGAAAGCTGAAGTACTGTCATCTCTTCCATTGTCCCTCATTTTTCAAGCTAATAATCTCAGTGGAACCGGTGGGTTATTCCGAGCATCCGAGCGCCCACCTTGTTCACGCACATGACATTTAACACCTTCTTTGCTTTTGTCTTTTTGGGCCATGAAAAAAAAAGCACTAAACAAATAAATTAATTTCTGTGCTCTTCTTTCGCAATATGGTCAAAATAGGGTGTAAAATCGCTTCAGTCAGGCACTTGCTTTACCTTATATTTGCAAAACAAGTAGCAGTTTCTACTGCAATGGAAATTAGTAATGTGAGGAGAATAATCAGTGACAGCTAATTGCATTACACTTCAGAGATTGAGATAAGATTATGAAGGATGTGGCAAATCATACTGTTATCGGGTGTAGCTGTAAAAGCAATTAAAATTCCACCATTTTTTGTGTCACAATAGCTTCTGTGGAATCTGAGATTCAGTGTCAGTGAGCATATAAACCATCTGAGAAAGTTAGTGTAAAAAAAATGAAAATGGGTTGTTTATTTCCTTATAAGCTTCAGTCCTACATAACTTAACCTCCTATTAAATCAATGAAAAAAAAAAAAACACCTTCACACAATCATACATATGCATCACTGAAACAGGAAATCACACAGCAGGATGCCTCAGATACAAAAACAGTCTAAAAGAACAGCGCTCATACTAACGACCTAAGACGGTAGACTAGTGCTAAACATTTCCAAGTTTGTGAATGTGGTTGATTAAATTTTGTCATCAGAAGGTACGAGGCTTCGTGTGATTATACATGTAATGTTCAGTTTGGTGTGCCACATACATGTAGGGCGACAGCTGGCTGTATCCTTTGAAGGTAAGGAATCAACATTTATCTGTACGAGTCGTTTCATAGACAAGAATCAAAAGGTGCTTTAAAACTGGAAACATGCAGCAAACAAAACCAAAATAGACACAGTTTCACAAACAGGATCATTTCTACCTCTATAATGAATGCACGATTCTTCACTGTGCCTAAACTTTGGCAAAAAAGAAAGCGCTGTTTTGTCAGTGTCAGTCTGCAACTGTGTAAAATGCATTTTCCAAGCACAATTACATGAAAAAGAAATGCAATAAGGCATAAGCAATAAAAACAACTGTGCATCTGTGGTGGTCCACATGCACATCCATGAGGGATTCCCTGCCTTTTAAACACTGCCCCCCCATCCTAATATACTAAGGTATTTCACTGCACCCACACTCACTGCAGTCTGATCCTCTTATTTGCTGTGAATACGTCCCATCAGCCTAAGGCTCAAGAACGGAGGGCAGAAATTATTCTCTTTTAGTGACTATTGTGTCTGGAATCTGAGGGGAACTAAAGGTGAGATATAGCCAAGGTGCCCACAGGCTTGGCAGGGCTGCCAAGGATAAACTAATTAGCATGTGCTATGTTGAATGGGAGAGCATTAGCGGAACTGAAGTCAGTTAGAGCTGAAGGAGCAACTTAGTAGCCCCCAAAACCTTCACAGTTTGTTTGATTTACTTTCTGAAATCTCATTGAACACATGTCTCTGTCCAGCTGCCATACATGCAAGTTTTTTTTCCTAATGTTCATCATTTTTTCATCATCATAACATCAATGAAAATGTTCGTACACTCATCAGAGTTGCCTTCGGCGGTTAAATTTGGACTTTGGACCAGAAAGGTGGGGGGTGGAGTAAGAGTGGGATTGCTTCTACAGACACACAGCTCACAGCTTCTGTTTTTTTAGAGTAGAAAGCACCCCAAGGAAAACTGTGGTCACTGTGCTCTGTGAAATGTCACAGTGGCACAGTTTCTGACAAGAGATGCTTCTTTTGAATTGCCTGTGTGTCTTTTTTTTAACGCAAACCCACAAACTAGTAGCATTCTCTCTCTGAATAATCATATTTTTAAAAAAGGAAAGCTTAACAACATCTCTACGAAAACAGTAGTCTTGAAAATGCATTATTTATCATAAATTATCAATGAATCAATTTACTGCACATAAAACTTTCAGCTGGTGTTATTCAACCCTCAGTCATAAACACCATGTAACCAGTATGTAACAAAATATATAAACAATGGGCAAATCAGAAGATTTCAGGAACGACAGGAGCCCAGAGGATGGGTAACCACAATGAAAACACAACTGCAAATGATGAAGCAATAGTTCAACTGTATTTGAAATTTGTGCACTGTATTGCCTTTACAATAACAACCAAAATTGTGTGTGCGCGCACAGATACCCAAAATAAAAAAGAAAAGAATGTTAGACCCGGGTCTTTTAAAGTGTCAATAGGATCCAGATCAGGCCTGTTTGGTGATCTGGTGAGTTATTGGTGTGAGTTCAGTCCACGATCGATGTATGGTTTGCACTGTTTTGTCCTACCACAGTTCAGGCAACCAGACTTCAAGATTCAATTCCAAATGGGCTGTGGCTCGCCATCCATTGCAATGGAAAATTATTCCTCTTCTGCGGATTTCCACAAAGTCTGTAATCCAATGTTCTCCGAGGAGTCTCGGCTCCTTTCTCCAACTCAAAAAACCTGACCTAAGAGTGAGGTCAGAATTACTTCAAATGAACACGGTTCACACTTAACTAACACTTCTGTTTAAAGTATAAATCATGAACAAAATGTGTTTCAATTTCTAATGTTGTACAACTAATCAAATTCTAAACGTTTTCATTACATGGCAATGTAGCTATCACCAATCATTAAAGCAATTCACACTGCTCATTAAAAGCAGCAAACTCAATATACTCTGCTCACGGTCAAGTAACAACAGTGATGAATAAAAGTAACACAATAAAACATTTCAATACAACAGATAGACATACTGTTTTTTCCTTAACCTAACAACAGCTAATAAGTTCTCAACTAACGCTTAACAACGGGAGTGAGCGTTTAGCACACTCGCTAGCTACTTGCATAGTACCGTCACCATTAGCGTTTGTTTTTTGAAGCGAACAACATTAACATTTCAGGATGCCGATCAGCGGCTATAACAGTTTCGTTACTCACCAGTGCAAAGCACTTCGTATTCATAAAACTAGCTTCGGCTATCCAAATCTGGCGGCTAATCAAGCAGACACCAACAGCTTCGCTGTTTCAACAGCTACCACGTTTTCCCCACAGTCTGGTAGTAACCAGATTTTAAGTCGAGGACAGAAAACCACTGGGAACCAGTCAGCGTGGAGAAAGTCTCCTCCAAGTTTGGGAGTGCATAAGCATCCTTCACTGTTTGCAGATTGAGCTTCCTGTAATCAACACAGAGACGCACATCCCCATTCTTCTTCCTCACCACCACTATGGGAGAAGAGAAGGGTGATGTGGACTCCCTGATCACACCTGCCTGTTGAAGTTCTAGCAAGTGCTTTCGGACAGCTTCCAGATCATTTGGGTGTATGGGGCGTGCCCTGTGCTTAAATGGAGTCTCATCAGATAGCTTGATTTGGTGTTTTACCTGATTAGTTCTCCCAAAGTCAATGTCATTTTGCGCGAAGACCTCCGGCATATTGGCAAGTTTTTGTGTTACTCTCTCTCTCCACTCAGCACTTATGGGTGAGTCCTCGAAGTTGAAGTTGAGGCCTAGCTTCTGCTTGGTGCTAGAATCTGGTGTCACCACACAATGCTCATGTGAGAGAACACGATGAAATGCACTGATTTCCCCAATCACACACTTCTGGGGAATAACAACATCATGATCCAGCTCATTAGTCATTACGACTGGCACTTTATATGGCGCTTTCTGGGGCAAGTCAATGAGGCAAGGTTTAACTAACACCCCACCTGGCAGTGCTGACAAGGAGGGATGTTCTAAGAGGACAGATTTCTCAGTGGTATGACTGTTTACATCAATGAACCCCTCTAACACTACGGTTTGTCCTGCTGGAACTAGCTGGGGGTCTTTTCCGAGCGAGGTGACCAGACCAAGGCGGTTATCCTTGCACTGCCTGTGTCGCAGCCCCAAAATCTTTAGCACTGCTTTGTAACCATATTGTGATGGTTCATACTCTTCAGGACAGGTATCACGATGGAGTTCGTAAAGTAGATCTAGTGTGTTAGTACCTATCAAAACTAGTGGCTGGGGGACTGTACGAACATCTGGAACCACCAATGCTAGTGTGGGGACTTCAACCTCAGCACCTAAAAACTCTTTGGGGAATACAACATTAATCTCAATGTAGCCTAGATAAGGCACAGATTGGCCATTGGCTCCTTCAACCTCCAAAAGCTCAAAGAGAGGCCGGATCTCATGTTGTGACAGGTTCTGATTGTAAAACGACTGGGGAACAGTGGTGACTTGAGAGCCTGTATCCATTAAGCAGCTAACACAATTGCCCTCTATTTGAACCTGTGCTGTAGTTTTCGCCCCTATTAAACCTTTGGGTAATTTGAAATTACCACGCTCAGCATTCAATGTTAACATGGCACCCTTCTTAGTGGTCACTTTAGGCTTCTTATCAGCGGGACGTGTTTGACCCGTTGCAGTCCCCATCTGTCCCACGACAGGGACTGAATTCAGTTTAACGAAGGTGTGTTTCGGTGTTGGCTTTCCCATAACTGCTGACGGATTCTCAGTTCCTTTCTTTTAGCAGCTACCAGGGCAGGATTTGGATCTGACTCACAGGTGGCCACAATATGACCATCCTCCCCACAACGGAAACAGTACCACGGTTTTGGCTTTACAGTTAAAGCGCTGTGTGGAGGGGGCCCTGGTTCAGTCTTTGCATGGTCAGGTTTTTTAGTTTCATCTTTCTGCATGTGTTCTTTCTTAGAAGCAGTGGGTTTTCTTTGTTTCATGAGTGCTGTCAATTGACTCTTCAAGTCAGCAACTTGCTTCTTTAACTTACTTAGGTCACTTGATTCAGATTCAGCTTGTGTTTCGCTTGTTTCCTGAACACTGTCTATGGGAGACAACCTTAGGTTTGGTAGTACCAAGGTGCCGTTTCATTCTACTAGTTTTTGTTTCTTGCCTACTTTCTGCAGTACGCAGCAGCAACAAAAGCTCAGCGAGTGATGGGGGTTGTCGATCCTTAAGTTCTAGCTGCAAGACAGCAAGCAAGTCATGATTCCAACAACCCCTGTAAAATTGTTTCAGGAGGTGTTTGTCGACCTCTTGTGGCTGTACACCTCCCCTGCGTACAGTACGGTTCAATGCCACCTGCAGGCGATGCAGGTAAGCTGAGGGTTTTTCTCCAGGATCTTGCAACGTGTTCATGAACCTCACCAACAATTCCTCCCCATCCTCAACTGTGCCAAAGGCAGATTCCAATAATTGCAGGTAGGTAGATGGTGGCGCTTCAGGTCCAAGATGTCGAACTACATCTGAAGCAGGAATGAGGAGGCTCTCGAGAATTTTATGAGTCTTCTCCAAGTCAGAAACAGAAGTGTCCTCCATCATTAAATCAACATGAGAGCGCCAAGTATCATAATCAGCTTCATTATATGGCCGGGGAATCTTCCCAGAAAAAGCTCTCAGTCTCAAGGTGGAATGGGTACGTGACATCTTATCATCACTCTTTACAATGTGTTCAACCACAATTCTCTGTACGTCTGGTGGGTTAAGCTCACCAGGATTTAGAGTCAGGGATCTCTTGGTTCCAGAGCTTAAAGTCGGTGTGCGATATTCATCATCAGCGTGGCCAAGCTTAGGACAGACTGAAATACCAGCTGATTCAATAAAAGTAGCAGGGGTCTGGCTGGGCCTGTCAGTATGATCAACTTCCTCTATTTCAACCTCAGTACTGAGTGCAACACTTTCTTCGGCGACACCCACAGACTTTTCAATTTTTGTCATCACCTCTCTCAGTACCTCTTCAAAATCTTTCCCACTTAGCTTGGCTATTCCTCGCAGTTCACTCAGGTAAGTATCTGTGACACTCCCCCCAACTCTCTGGGAATAAACATCTGTCAAAGCATGTACAGAAAATACTACATCAGGATTGGCAGCTGAGGGGTGGACATAGGGCAACAAGGGTCCTAATGTTTGCACTGCTACTCCTGAGTTATACTCCACTATCTGATCCTTGTTGAATTCAGATACTTGATCATCAATGGTGAGGACCCTACTAATAGAGCCGTACTGCTTTAAGAACTCAAAAATCTCTTCATCCTTTTCTGATCCTGTTACCCCACGCACTATGACAGCATTTGGGACCTTAATACCTAATTTTTCAACAAAATCCATCTTTTGGTGCGACAGACGGTCTTACCAAAAGCTCAATCACACAAAATATGCTTCACTATCGTCACCCATTAATTCAAGGCTCCTGGCTGGCTCGCCACTTTTACACTGTAACCAGTATGTAACAAAATATATAAACAATGGGCAAATCAGAAGATTTCAGGAACGACAGGAGCCCAGAGGATGGGTAACCACAATGAAAACACAACTGCAAATGATGAAGCAATAGTTCAACTGTATTTGAAATTTGTGCACTGTATTGCCTTTACAATAACAACCAAAATTGTGTGTGCGCGCACAGATACCCAAAATAAAAAAGAAAAGAATGTTAGACCCGGGTCTTTTAAAGTGTCAATAGGATCCAGATCAGGCCTGTTTGGTGATCTGGTGAGTTATTGGTGTGAGTTCAGTCCACGATCGATGTATGGTTTGCACTGTTTTGTCCTACCACAGTTCAGGCAACCAGACTTCAAGATTCAATTCCAAATGGGCTGTGGCTCGCCATCCATTGCAATGGAAAATTATTCCTCTTCTGCGGATTTCCACAAAGTCTGTAATCCAATGTTCTCCGAGGAGTCTCGGCTCCTTTCTCCAACTCAAAAAACCTGACCTAAGAGTGAGGTCAGAATTACTTCAAATGAACACGGTTCACACTTAACTAACACTTCTGTTTAAAGTATAAATCATGAACAAAATGTGTTTCAATTTCTAATGTTGTACAACTAATCAAATTCTAAACGTTTTCATTACATGGCAATGTAGCTATCACCAATCATTAAAGCAATTCACACTGCTCATTAAAAGCAGCAAACTCAATATACTCTGCTCACGGTCAAGTAACAACAGTGATGAATAAAAGTAACACAATAAAACATTTCAATACAACAGATAGACATACTGTTTTTTCCTTAACCTAACAACAGCTAATAAGTTCTCAACTAACGCTTAACAACGGGAGTGAGCGTTTAGCACACTCGCTAGCTACTTGCATAGTACCGTCACCATTAGCGTTTGTTTTTTGAAGCGAACAACATTAACATTTCAGGATGCCGATCAGCGGCTATAACAGTTTCGTTACTCACCAGTGCAAAGCACTTCGTATTCATAAAACTAGCTTCGGCTATCCAAATCTGGCGGCTAATCAAGCAGACACCAACAGCTTCGCTGTTTCAACAGCTACCACGTTTTCCCCACAGGTACTGCTATGGCGCGTGTGGTCTAAGCAGCCTTAGCAGCGCAACCAAACATGAAAAACAAGGCGGGACAAACAATCCCATTGGTTGGACTGCATTTGTATCCAGGTCAAAAAATAACCTTTGAGAAACAAAATAAATAAATAAATAACACAAACAATGCAATTCCATACAAAATAATTTGGATTTTTTCTTTAGAGTCTCTCTCCAATCATGAGTGCTTTTAACTGAACAAAATAAAACACCTTTAATAATAATTACAATAAACAGTCTCTAATTCCATCTGTTTGCCACTGGGCTACAACCACAACCAATTTCATCATGATTGATCATCATTCACTAGATAAATGTTTGAAAAAAGCTTCACTGCCATGAGTAGGTCATAGTGCACAAAATGAATAAAGAACCCACCTGATGACTAATACTAGGAAACTTAAACCCATGTATAACATTTAATTAAGCATACGTTTTAGCACCTAGCTGCAACATCCCAGCTTCCTTAAGTCACACTTTGGAGTGTGCGTTAGTCATGATGTCATTAATTAGCAAGTCCCACTTAACGATTTCACCTGCATGTAAAATGTATGGATCTTTCAAAAACAAATTACTGTTGTGAATCATTTAATTTTAGCTCCATGATTTCATTTCTATCAATTTCAAATGATGGTCACATTAAGATGCCTTGTGAAGCATTAATTGCATCCTTTTTTTCTGTTTTAGAAGTCCAGGTTTATTTCGAAATAGATCTCAATCGACCTTTTCAGAAGACCGCACTGCATTTTCACTTATATTCAAGCCACACTGCTGGCACAAAGTTTGATGCGATGAAAGAATCGAAAAGGCCAAATCATGTTTAAGTGGCATTTTGATGACATTTCTTTGGCCTGTTTAACCTTTGGTGAGTTTCATTTTTCTTGTGCATTACATCTTATCCATGCAGAGCCATTTCTCATTCCCTCTGCTACAAAAGACTATTTTTTTTCTGACTTTTCACCAATCTCTCCACAAAACCCTCCTGATAAATGAAAAAAAAAATCCTGAATGCATCGATGCAGTTGCAGCAACTAGAGCAGGGGTGGCCAACCCGCGGCTCTCGAGCCGCATGCGGCTCTTACGTTCATATCAAAGTTTGTGTTTTGATTTTTTTTATGTTGTTGTTTTAAAATGTGCGCGTTCGCTTCGCTTGAGTTCAATACGGTATTTTCATCAAATGCGCATGTGTGTGAGATGAAAATACCGCAAAGTTTCCCAGTAGGAGCAAGTTCGCCCTTAAAATGGCAGGAAAAAAATGCACAGCAAAAAGAAAATATGAAGATGAACACAGGACGTTTTTAACAGAGTGGGAGAGTTTATATTTTTTTGTTGAACGCAATGGTAAGCCATTCTGCCTTATATGTCAGACGTCATTAGCACATTTCAAAGCTTCAAATCTTCAGCGCCACTTCAGCTCACTCCATGCTAACATCGACCAGGAATTTCCAAAAGGGACTGAACTTCGCAAGTACGAGTTGGCCACTTTGAAAAGTCAGGCAGAAAAGCAGATACAGTTTTTCCAAAAATTTACGAAGCGGTCAGAGCTTCTTTGAGCTTTTGGATGCCGTGAAACTGTTTATGGAAAAGAAGGACAAGGACTATCCCGAGCTCTCGGACCTCAAGTGGATTATGGATCTGGCCTTTTTGGTCGACATGCTGTGTCACTTGGACAGACTGAACCTGACCCTGCAGGGTAAGTTAAAAATGCTCCCTGACCTAGTGCAAAGTGTGTTTGCGTTTGTCAACAAACTGAAGCTGTTCAAGACACATATTCAAAAGGGAGATTTAACGCATTTTCCCACTCTGCTAAAAGCCAGCGGGCAAGTCGCCAGTGCTGCCCTGAGTAAGCAAAGAGCCAGATATGCAACGCTGATTGAAAACTTGCACGAAAGCTTCGTGACCCGGTTCCATGATCTACAATTGAAAAGGCCACAGATTACGTTCCTCGTCGACCCATTTAATGCAGAGACCGGCTGTTTGAAAGTCTCGCTAGTCACAGATGAAGCTGCGGCTGAGTTGGAGATGATCGATCTTTGTGAAGAGGACCAATTGAAACCTGCTTTAAGGGAAGGGACCATTGAGTTCTGGAAAAGTGTGCCAATGGAAAAATACCCCAATGTACAACGGGCTGCGCTTAAGATACTGTCAATGTTTGGGTCAACATACGTCTGCGAGTCTGTGTTTTCTACCCTAAAACATGTGAAATCAAAGCATCGATCTGTTCTGACTGACACACATGTGAAAGAATTGCTTCGAGTGACAACAACGGAATACAAGCCAGATTTAAAGAGGATTGTTCAAGGCAAGGAATGCCAGAAGTCCCACTAAACAACATGCATTATAAAAGTAAATGCTATTGTAGATTATTATATTTTTGTTTGTGGACTTGGTTGAACTGAGAGTTTGTGTGTGTGAGACAGTGCACACAATGTTCATTGTTGAAAATGACTGGCCTGTGGTTTTAGTACTGTAGGAGTCCATTTCTGTCATTAACATGTTGGTGTGTGACATTTACAATAAATCTGGCTGAGCAGAGATGTGTGTGTGTGTGTGTGTGTGTGTGAGAGAGAGAGAGAGAGAGAGAGAGAGAGAGAGGAAAGGATGGGTGATGTTCATGTGTGCCCATGCGTATGATGTGGCTCTTTGCGGTAACACAGTAAAAAAAAAGTGGCTCTTGGTCTCTGACTGGTTGGCCACCCCTGAACTAGAGTATGAAGAGCGTGAGGTTCAGGGACAGAAATAAAAAGCACGAAAGGCTGTTTGTATCAGACGCTATGGAAGTAAGCAATGAATCCTAATTTTCTCTGTTTACGCAGAGCTCCGGGCTGTAAACATGTTGCTTGCCTGCTAAGTCCATCGAGGAAAGATGAGAAAAAAGTAAAGACACTTTAGCTCAGACCAAGACTGATGTTAGCCTGCCTGCATTGCTTATATTGTCTGTTGTGGTTGTGTTGTTCTTCTGCATAGTTTTCTATCCTTCTTTTCCCATTGGGATGGGCGTTGTGTTTACTGTCTCCTATATCTGTGGAGAGGTCTTATGTACAAGATTTCCAGAGCAACGCTTGTTTTGAAAAAGTGTCTGAAGCAGAGTAAGAATTAATAAGTTGAAATAATGTAGCAACAATTGCAGTTCCTTCAAACATCCATCGAGAGGGCAATTTGCTACTTCTGGCTCTTGAGGTGGGGATGAGATCTGTCAGCATACCTGTACGATATCTGGAATTTTGACATTCATGGTAACCAGAGAAGGAATTATAGTTCAAGTTTGCCTGAATTTTGGCCTATTATTGTTTTTATTAATGGTGTAAGATATCTTAACTTGTTCCCCAGTGAATGTGTCCTAATGAAGCTTGCGATTCACTGACTTCTCCTGTCTTTGCCACTGTTTCGGCACTTGAAGCCAGCTTTCTTGGGAGCCGCTCATCCAAATATCATGAGTGAGTCATTAAAGTTCTTTGTCATATCTCTACCGCTCCACATAAGAAACAAAAAATAACATTTAAAAAAAAAAGGATTATAAAGATTATATTATATCATCCTTAAACGTCAAACCTTTTTTGCTTTAATTTGAATTATTATGGTTTAGAGAGTTCATAAATATCAGAAATACAATACCTAAGATCAATCAGAAATAATTTATAGTAAGTCTCAAGATGTAATAAGAAGTGTTAAACTCCTGAAAAGTGCATGTTCATTTATACACACAATACATAGGGCTCCTTTACTATAAATTGCTGCATTATTGTTTTTTGGGATTGTGGCCATCAGCTTGCGGTAGTGCCAAGCTGTTATTGAAGTCCAGGCTGCTTTGACAGTGGCCTTTAGCTCACAGATTATGGGGTTCAGGTCTGTTGAGTTTGTTGGCCAGTCAAGCACAATAATAACCTAGTCAGCAAATTATTTGGTAGTAGTTTTGTCACTGTGGGGAGGTACTAAGTCCTGGTGGAAAAGGAAATCTGCATCGACATAAAGCTTGTCAGCAGATGGAGGCATGAAAGTGCACTAAAATCTCCTGTTGGATAGACTTGATAAAACACAGTGCACCAACACCAGCAGATTTCCCTTGTGGGAGCAATAAAGTATCTATCTATTGATCTGGATGACATGGCACATCAAATGATAATGGACTGTTGAAACTTCACACTGGACTCCAAACACCTACAAACACATACTCAACATTTACTTTCATCTGAAAAAAGAGGGAACACTGAGCAGCAGTCTAGTTCTTTTTCTCATCAGCCCACATAAGGAACATCTGACATTGCATCTGGTTCAGCAGTTGCTTCGTAATAGAAATGTAACATCTGTAAATGGTGATGTAAATGGACTGGCCCTTCACTTTATATAACGTGCCTCATTCAACTACTCACACCCATTTACACAGGCACGTTTTTCTATTGTTAAGTGTTTTCAAGAGCAACTTGCATCAAGGAAATTGCCCAAGGAAGTTTGGCATGCAGACAGGAGCAGCCAGGGATTGAACCGCCTTCTGATTAGTAGATGACATGCTCTACCACCTGAATTGTAGCCGCCCCTCAGCTACGACCATGTAGCTCCTTTTCTGAAGATATCTGTGCATGGTGGCTCTTGATGCACTGATACCAGCCTCAATCCGCTCCTCATGAAGCTCTTCCAAGTTCTCCACTTTACTTCAAATTCAAATTTTATTTGTCACGTACACAGTCATACACAGTACGATATGTAGTGAAATGCTTGGACAACTGCTCGTGACCTAAAGAAAACAAAAAAGGAAAAGGCTATGAATAAGATAGGAAATAAATATGAAAAATTAAAAAGGGTAAATTTAACTAGGAAGGAATAAAATATAAATTAAGGTTAAAAATGAAATAACTGTACAACACAAATTAGAATGAAGGGTAAGGGTACTTGCCTTGACAATCCTCTCATCCTTGTTGCTTGTGTACCTTTTTCTACCACACTCATCTACAGTATCTGTCTGCCTCTCTATTCTAGTCAACTCTGCACTAATACGTTTTGACACAGCACTCTGCAAACAGCCCGTCTTTTCAGCAATGGCCTTCTGCGCCCTGCCTTCCCAGTAGAGGGATGTCAATGATCGTCACCTGGACAACTGTCAAGTCAGCAGCCTTCCCTATTATTGTGGTTGTATTTACTGAAAGTATTCATATTCTTTATTCTAAATAAATATTCTAAAAATTTCAGGAAGTGGATTTCTGATTTTCTATAAGCCACAATCATTACCTCTAAAATAAAAATAAAAATCATTAAGTATTTGGGTTTATAGGAGAGACTACCTGGCAAAACAATGACATTTTAATGAAGCTTATGTGTAAGTTCAATAATGAACATCTGTATTGACTCATCTGTCTGCTCTCCCAGATGTTTGGCTGCTAGTCTAGTGACTTCCACTTTCCCACACTGTAAAACTCAATGCTGACATCACTGCCGTAGTCCAATCAGCCTCCACTCTGTGTACTTTGAATCGTAACTGCTCATCCTTCATTCTGTCATGCAGACTCTACCTCACGCAAGCCTCCTGTGGCGGGGCGTGGCCTGCGGTGCCGTGCAGAGGAGGCGGACGCACCTGCACGGCATCCGCAATCACGCCCCGCCACACCTCCATCTTATTTTCACCATTACTAGCGTGCAGACTGCAGGCGGTCCTGCCCTAATTCCTGTCACCACTGGGATTCAGTTCTGCTGTGATGGGCCATCGGAATCGAATCACCAAATTCTGTATGTCAATAAATCAAGTTCAATTCCTTTTAATGATCTCGTCTTATTGAAACAATATTTTACATATGTGTATGGATGTGTGCCATTTCTCCCACGCAGAGTGGAGCAGACCAGCCAACTCTGGCAACACAAAACAAGAGTACTTATCCGAACAACCTTTAAATGTAACACTGCACTGATTCTTTGATTTATTACAATGATAAAAATCAGAATGTAATATTTCAACGTCCACACTACAGTGAACTTTAAACCTTCCTGCTGGGCACGAGAGACACCGCATAAAACACAAAACTTTTCCCATTATCATCTGCCTCAGTCACAGCCCTCTCCAGCAAGGACTCTGTCTCCCTGCACGAGGTACAGAGCCTTTTCTTGGCTCAAGCAAATGCTACAAAACATTCACAGCAGCTAGTTGGCTTGTTTTCAAAGTTAATGAGGCTTGAAGAGTTTTAGGAATGAGAAAAGTAGAGCACATTCTCGCACTTCAGTTTTCCAGTGAGAAATGGACACTGTTCTTTTTATACACAAGGTCGTACTTCAGATTTAATGAGACACTGCGTGCATATTTGGGTACCGAAATAAATGCTGTAAGGCAGAAACATGAAGCCAAGAGAAATTTAAGATCTACATTTAATATTAATAAAGGGTGTTCCCGACCTTTTGCTCAATGCATGCTGAGATATTCTTCGGTTTGCACAACACTCAGCAGAATAAGAGGATATAGAAAATAAACAATTTGAAAGAATATTTACATTTGGATGCTACACTTGAATTTTGCAATGATCTACTGAATGTTGTTGAAATTGCCATCCGTTTTTTTTTCTTTACATCTATTGTTATATACTGTTATTCATATTTATTTTCAAGTATATATTAAACTGTCATTATGAACTTGGTCACACTAGACAAAGCCCTGACAGCAACCCTCGCAACCTGACGCCGCAATCTGCCTCACATAAACAATTATTTAGCCCTTTACTTTTCCTTGTCAGTTACACTTGCTGAAACACCCGTCTCCTTTAACTGCAGCTTGCCTCTTGTCCTCCACCCAGTCTCTTGGTTATGAGCCCTAGAGAACAAAGAGCTCGTAACCAACCACTGCTTGTCGCTCTTTTGTTACTTGTCTTCATTAAAGGTCTTGTGTTCAGCATTTTCACTGCCTGCTGATTTGCCTTCTGGCACCGTTGACGCTTGAAGAATGTTCTGAACACTGAATTTACGCCAAATGTCTAAATTGAAATTTATAAGGAAAAAGAAAAAAAATGTAATAATTAGCTGTATATATAGAACACCTGGCTCTAGTATTCAAGTATTTAATGACTTCATAGAGGAAATATTCTCTAAAACAAATCAAAAAGTTATGTTTATCTGTGGTGATTTTAATATTGACCTGTTGAATCCAAAAAAGCATAAAATGACCGACGAATTCCTAAACACTATGTACAGTTTGAGTTTACATCCTAAAATAACCAGGCCTAGCAGAATTACACCACATTGTGCCACCTTACTTGACAATATTTTCACTAACAATATGGAAAACAACATTGTGAGCGGAATATTAATTAATGACATCAGTGATCACCTACCAGTTTTTGCAGTTTATGACACTAATTATAAGAAAAATCAGCATGAAGAACAACTGAGATACAGACGTGTAAGGACAGAAGAAACTATGACTGCATTTAAGAACGATCTATT